>NC_056744.1:38560178-38705178 GCF_019279795.1 Protopterus annectens | reverse complement strand
AGACAAAAAAAAATGATATCCCTCAAATACCTAGCTTCAGAACTATCAGGAACAATAAGATCTTCAATCAAACCAAATACCAATTAGAACTTCAAACATGTAACTGGAATAGACTAAAACTACTCCCACTAGACGAGGCAGTATCACACTAACTCCACATTTCTTACAATCCTTAACAATCATGCACCCACCCGGACCATCAGAACAAAGAAAAAAGTAGCACATTGGCTGTCCAAAGAAACTAGACAAAAAAAAATCATGAATAGAAATAAAGCCTGGTCGTCTTGGAAAAATTAATAAAAACCCTAAGGATCAACTAGTATATAAACAGCTAAGAAATGATACTAAGAAGTCTATAATGTTAGACAAAAAAAGACAATTACTGTAATCTGCAACAGAAACATCAGAATCGACCACAAAAATTTTGGTCCAGCTTAAACAATCTTCTCCATCCAGGTAATACTACTACCTCTACCCCTACGTCTATCCTCCAAAAACCTCCAGAAAATAATTGCCAACACCTTCTTTACGGAAACTATACAATCCCTTGCCAATCAACTAGGCCCCAACAACCTAGACCCTATTAACCCCATATCCAATACTCATCCATCCTTTAACTTTCAACCTGTACCACCAGCATTTATCCGATCCTTAATCAAGAAACTTAAACCCACCACCCTTTCAGACCTAGTCCCGGCTGAATATCTTCAAAAGGCTGCAAATGCAAAAGCATATCCCATCTCAATATTAATTAACAGAACCATCTCTGAAGCATATATCCCCTCCATCTGGAAAATTCCCTGTGTAATTCCTCTCCATAAAGGGGGTATCTCCACTGATCTATCAAATTACCGGCCCATCGCCATTCTGTCCCCTCTGGCTAAAATTATGGAAAAATGTATCCACAAGCAACTCCTTCATTACCTCAATTTGCACAATCTCCTAGCTCCCTCCCAGCATGGATTTAGACCCCACCATAGTACCACCACAGCCCTTCTATCCTTCTCTCAGACAATAAATCAAATCCGTAATAATAATACGCCCTCCTCTGCTGTCTTTCTTGACTTATCTAAGGCATTTGATATGGTAAACCACCAGCTACTCATTCAAACACTAAAACCTCTTGCCATAGACAGCCTAGCAATACTCTGGTTTCAATCCTACCTAAGTGGCAGACAACAAGCTGTGCTATGGAAGGATAGCCTTTCTTCCCTACTGCCAGTCACCCTTGGAGTTCCTCAAGGGTCTATACTAGGACCTCTCCTATTTTCCATCTTCATTAATGATCTTCATACAGTCATCCCCAAAGTAACCTGCATTTAATATGCAGATGACTCTACTCTAATCTGTTCTTCCACATCCCCATTAGACCTGCAGACCTTAACCCAAAATACTTTCAGTGTAGTAGAAAACTGGCTCACTGACGGGCGTCTTCTATTGAATCCAAATAAAACAAAACTGCTACTCTTCACCCCCTCCCGGAAAGCTACACTGCCATCATTTACCATAACATCTAATAATGGCACAATAATTTCCCCAGAAAGTAATACAAAACTATTGGGTGTAATTGTTGACAATAATGACACTCACATCGACAAAACCATTAAAACAGTCAACAAAAAGCTAGGATCTCTATATAGAATTAAGGCATTTCTAACCCCAACTGCTAGGACAGTTATTGCCCAAACCCATTTACTTTCAACCCTTCTTTATGCCTCCCCAATCTATACAAACCTGAGTAAATCTAACCTCAATAAACTCAATAGCTGCTACAACACCATCGCCAGATTTGCCACAGGCTCAACATATAGAACCCACCACTGTATTAACCTACGATCTCTAGGCTGGCTAGAATTTCCCTCTCAAATCCAATATAATCAATTAATCATAGCCCACAAAGTCTTCCATCAACCCGAAAGCACACCCATACTCAGAAATATAATTATCCCTTACAGTAACCTAAAAACTCTCCAGTCTTCTGACAAAATACTGGCGCAAACTGTTAAATCTAAAAACTCAGCAGGTGACTCATTGTTTTGCAACTCTGTTGGAACAATCTGGAATCTGCTCCCTGCCGAACTTAAAACCTGGCTATTAACCAATTTAAAACATCTCTCAAAAAATTCCTAAAAAGTCACTGGCTGTGCCCCTGTACCAATCCTGACTAACCAGCTTACCACTCTCTTCACTACTTGGCTATCTGTAAAATAGTCAGTGTTTCAGAGTTAGTCTCATTCTCATATGTATTGTACTACTGAATGACATGCTACCTTTTTCAGCCTTGTACCACTAAAAATGTCTAAGTTCGAACAAGAAAACTTCAATGTTAAGTTTAAGTATGTATGTATTCCAAGTATGCATATAATCCTATAATTCTGTACTGGTATCTAAATGTGGCCGTATAAAACTGCTACTGTTTAACTCTTTTATGTAACTATGGAGCTTTTCTCCCTGGGCCTCTGCTGAAAATGGACAATGTGTCCAGTTGGACTATCCCGGTAAACAAATGTAAAATAAATAAATAAATAAAATAGCCTGCTACATAAGGCTTTCTGGAACTTGTAGTTGGTGCAGCTAATGCTTATGGTGACATTATTCTCCTATACTTTAATTTTGTTTGCTATTGTGTGTGAATAGGGGGAATGAAATAAGTACATAGCATACATTAACTAATGGCCTGTGTTGTAATGTAATCATTTTTTTTTACTAAACATTGCAACCAAGGCTTATTTAATTTCAGTAATTTGGAATTTAAAACTTTCCAAATGATTTACTATTTTTTATTAGTTGCACTCTGCTATACAGTAGTACAAAAATATGGACCGCATCATATTTTGCAAAAATCTTGGTATGCATTGAGTGTTAAAATGGAAATATGGACATAGTGCATAGAATTTAAGTTGATGCTTTCTGCTTAGTGCAAGGTCTCTTGCTCTCACAACTCTATATGGACTAACTCTGTGATTGTAATACCTTGGGGTACATAGAATAGTTGTTTGCTTGCTTACTTATTTTATATACGTATTTATTTATTCAATCATTCATTTATGTATGTTTAGTTATTTAGAAAACCAAGTATTTCCTTTACTTCTTTTCTCTTAAGTAATGCAGATTTGGAATTGATCTATCTAAAGAACAGGGGACATGGCACAATCCCTACTTCACCATCAGGGCAGCTTTTTATATGTCATTGTTTTTAAATTAAAAGAATGTTTTCCCTTTTTCTCATTATTTAACATTGTATATGTGTTCTTTTTTTGTTTTGTTCTAGTGCTGCTTTGTCATTGTGTTGGTTCTAATGAGTGCTAATCATTCTAGAATTTGTTCATTTCAGTAGTTGCTCATGTGAATGATTCTCCAATTAAGTTAAACATTACAAGTCATACTATCAATTCCAAAACGGGACAGGACTTGTAAGATTTGTCCTGTAATGTTTGCTTAGCTATCTTTCTACCATCCAGGACTCTAATTTAACTTTTTGTCCTGCAACTGAATTACATTTTCTCCCTTTGTCCTTAACTAGTCCTGTTTTATTTATATTTCTGTCAAAAAGGAATTGAGAATTACTAATAATACATTACAGGGTTTGTGCAGGAAAAAAATATGACTATAAAACTTGCCTTTAGAATGCGATCCTATTGGTCTCTCATGATTTCAGAAAGAATAACTTTTTTGTAAAAATCCATAGGTGTAAAATCTGGATACAGTTTCAATATACTGGTTACCACATGAATGAATTAGAAGTTATGTCCTTACCATAACGTTCCATGTGGAGTGTTCATCTCGCCTTTGTTCTTACACATGGGTTTGGAGCCGATCCTCGGCTCCGTGTCAGCCGCTTGCAAGCTCTGCATCGAGAAGAAGCTCGAGACCAACCTAACTCCCACAATCCCCCTCTGCCTTTACCTCAGATCTAGTTTGCAAGCAAACCAGCAGTCAGAGAGAGAACACACTCATGCAAAAACTACATAAATGCAAGAACACTTATAGCTATATATACATATGTACATACATATATACACAACAACTGCGAATGCAGAAGCAGAATAACCCAGACCAGGCACCAAACTGTACGTTCTTCCTGAGGGTGGGAGGGTGGGAATGTAAGAACAGCGAGATGAACACTCCACATGGAACGTTATGGTAAGGACATAACTTCTAAATGTGAGAGTGTTCGATCTCGCTTGTTCTTACACATGGGTAGCGTCCCTAGCTCCATGTTCCTGAGGAACTCATGGGAGAACGTTCTTGAGCACAGTGGAACCAAAGGATGCCTTGTCCCTAGAAACCCTGTCCACCTTGTAATGAGAAATGAATGTATGTGGTTTAGACCAAGTGGCAGCTGCACAAATAGTGTCTAATGGTAAGCGAGCTGCATGAGCCAGGGATGTAGATACTGATCTTGTAGAGTGCCCCTTGGGTTTGGCAGGTAAAGTTTGTTCTGAAGTAGCATAAACAAACATAATGCAATCAGTTAGCCATTTGGAAAGGGTTCGTTTAGTAACTGCCACACCTTTCCTGCTGTCCGCAAAGGCTATAAAAAGTTGATCTGATTTCCTGTGATCCTTTTTCTATCCAAGTAAAATCTAAGTTGTCTATGAACATCTAACTTGTGTAACATATACTCCAACTTATTGGAGTGATTTTTGAAAAAGGTAGGGAGTTCAATGTATTGATTAATGTTATTAATAGAGCAGACTTTGGGGAGGAAGGATGGATTAGTGCGAAGAGATACTCTGTCAGAGTGAAAGATCAGATAAGGGTGTTTAACAGAAAGAGCCTGAAGCTCTGACACCCGCCTAGCCGATGTAATGGCCACCAAAAAGAGGGTCTTCCACGACAAATACTTCAATAGACAAGAGGAAGCCGGTTCAAACGGAGGCAACATCAATTTAGACAACAAAAGGTTCAGATTCCACGGAGATGTAGGAGTTCTAACTGGTGGTCTAATATGGAAAGATCCTTTTAGAAGGCCTTACAAAGTCTGTGAGCCATAATAGGTGCCCCACATTCTTCCACATGAAAGTTGGAAATGGCAGCCAATTGTACTCTTAAAGTGGCAGGAGAAGCTCCTTGGTGGAACAACTCTGTTAAAAACTCCAAAATCTTGTTTAAAGGAGCTATAACAGGATCCAAATGCTGTGTATGTGCCCAGAAAACAAAGCGCTTCCATTTACTAGTGTAGGTCTTTGTAGTGGAAGCTTTATGAGAAGCCACTAGTATATTCTGAACTGCAGGTGACAGAAGATCAGACCTGGCTAAGTAGGGAAGCGGAGCAACCAAGCTGCTAGATGGAGTGACAAGAGCGAGGGGTGGGGAGCCCCTGACGAGTGGGTCAGTAGATTTGGCTCTGGGTCCAGGATCCAGGGTCCCCGAATACGGTGTGCCAGAAGAAAGGGAAACCAAATTTGACGAGGCCAGAATGGGGCAATGAGGATAATCGTCCTTTGCAGGTTGTTGGCTTTCTGCAGAAACTTTGCAATCAGGGGAAAGGGAGGAAAAGCGCACAGGAGACCTGGGGGCCAATCGTGAACCAGCGCGTCCCTGGGGACTTCCCCTGGAGGGGGTAATAGGGCAAAGTAGCTCCTGCATTTGGCGTTCATTGGAGACGCAAAAAGATCGCAGGAAGGCTGGCCCCACTTGCGAAAAATCTTCTTCGCAACTGACTGTTTTAGGGACCACTCGTGAGGCAACAGGATTGCTCTGCTCAGCCTGTCGGCTATGACGCTGGATGACCCCGGGATGTGCGTTGCTATCAGAAAGCGACCCGTGGACTCCGCCCATTGCCAGATTCTCATGGCCTCTCTGCATAGCTGATAGGACTTGGTTCCCCCTTGTTTGTTTATGTACCAGACTACGGACATGTTGTCCGTCTGAACTGCAATAGTCCCTAGAGGAAGAAGGGGAGCAAAGTGTTGCAACGCTAGAAACACTGCCCTCAACTCTAGAACATTGATGTGCAGATTGTACTCTAAATTGGTCCATTCGCCTTGGACTGTCTATCCCTGAAAGATGCCCCCCCACCCTATCAGGGAAGCGTCCGTGGTCACCGTAGCCGTCGGCGTGGGTAGCACAAATGGTCTTCCGCTGGAAAGGTTGCAAGTCCGAAGCCACCAGGCTAGGTGAGATTTGCATGTATTTGTGATCAGAATTTCGTGTGTCAGAGGTAGCTGTTGGAACGACCATTGTGCAAACAGTAGCCATTGTAGAACTCTCATGTGTAGTCTTCCCAATGGTATCGCAATGAGAGAAGCTGCCATGAGACCCAAAACCTTCAGAACCAGTTTTGCTGGGGACTTTCTGGATGACAGAAGGAGAGAAATGTGGCTTTGTAGTGAGGCTATCCTTTCTGGAGGAAGTCTTAGAATTAAATGATACATATCCAATTCTGCTCCTATGAATGAGATATGCTGTGATGGCTGTAGTGAAGATTTTTCGAAATTTACGGAAATTCCGAGATGAACGCAAAGCTGTAGTGTGTAATCCCTGGCCTGAATGAGTTGACGCTGGGTGGTGGCAGAAAGGAGCCAGTCGTCCAGATACGGAAACACCTGGAATCCCAGGCGCCTCAGGTGAGACGCCACCACTGCCATGCATTTGGTGAAGACCCTGGGGGCTGAGGTCAGACCAAAGGGCAGGGCTCGAAACTGAAAGTGGCTGGCTCCCAGCCGGAAGCGCAAGTGATCCCTGGATGCCCTGGCCATTTTGATGTGGTAGTATACGTCCTTCAGATCTATTGAGCACATCCAGTCGTCCTTCTGTAAAAATGGAAGGATCGATTGAAGCATGACCATTCGGAACTTTTCTTTCTTGACGAAGGTATTGAGGTTGCTTAGGTCCAGAATCGGCCTCCAGTCCCCTGTCTTCTTTGGAACTAAAAAGAACCTTGAGTAAGTTCCGAATCCTCTTTGGTCCGCTGGGACTGGTTGGATGACTCTTTTTTTCTAGCAGCTTTGAAATTTCTATAGCTGCAGGGTCTCGCAGATGGGGCGGCACATCTGGGAGTCTTCTCTTTGGAATTGGGGGCAATAGGAAGGGTATTCTGTAGCCTCTGGTAACAACGCTTTTTACCCAGTTGTCTGATGTAAGATTTTGCCAGGCCTGAGGGTATAAAGCTAAGCGACCCCCGACTGCCTCCAGAGCAGGACAGTCGGGCCTCCTCTCAGGAGTGCTGGAAAGGTTTCCCAGGGGGTGTATCCCTGTCACCTTGGTTCTGGACCCCTCTGCCGCCAGGGCGGCGTCTTCCACCTCTGCCCCCTCCTCTGCCTCTAGAGGGGGCATCACCCTGTGTGCCTGGAAAAGATCCTTGGGGTTTTCGAAACCACATTTTTCCACCACGTTGCCCTTTTGGGTACGGTCTGGATGGGGTGGAAAAACGGACTCCGACAGCAGACAGAGTCTTTCCCTCCTGCTCACACCGGGTAAGGGTCTCCTTTACTTTGGGGCCAAAGAGAGTGGCACTATCAAATGGGGCGTTAGTAAAGGAAGACTTGAAGACTTCCGCAAACGAACATAAGCGCATCCAGGATTGTCTACGAAGAGCAATCGCTGAAGCTGCTGCCCTACTCGATCCTTCGGCTGCGTATGAGATCAGCCTCATGGACGAGTTTACAATGGATGTAAGGGTATTGAGATGTGCTGTAACTTTCTCTGAAACAGCAGCATCTGTAGTACCCTGGAGGGTATCTCCCAACTCTTTGATTAGATCCCTCTGTAGCCGTGTGAAGTGGGTCAAATAGTTCAGGGATCACATAGAAAAAGCCGCTGAACTAAAAATGCGCTTCCCGTACCTGTCCATAGTCCTAGAATCTTTGTTAGGCGGATAGACAGATGAGGAAGATTCCGACATCTCCTTTTTCGTGGCCGCTGCCACCACCATAGCGTCCACTGGTACTCCCTTTGTTAGATAAGCCTTATCCTGAGGGGCAGTAATATACTTGTTAGGCTTTCTAGGGACTGGCTCCACCGTGTCAGGTGTCTCCCACGCCCGTCGAGCAATCAGCTCCATCAACTCATCGAAGGGCGGAGTGACCCAGGAGGAGGAAGGGCGAGCACCGAATGCCTTCAGCAAGACTGACTCATCCTCAGAAGGGGGAAGGGATTGCCAATCACCTCTCTGCTTTAGGATCTCCAGGATGTCAGAAAAAGAGACATCCTCTGAGGATGACTTTGGGGACCCTTCTGACTCATCCAAGTCAGTGTCCGATGTCAATGATTCTTGTGGAGAACCTAAGTGTCTCCTCTTACACAATCTTTTCCTAGGGACTTCTTCGGGGGGAGCATCCGAAGAAGCCTCCGAGGAAGAGGGGGCCCCCTCCAGGGGTGGCTAAGACACAGGTGCTCGACGCTTAGATGTAGCCGTGGGTGCAGAGGAGGATAACGGTCCTTTATGGGGAGGAAAAGCTGTTTCTGCTGATGTGGTTGTCTGGGTAGACAACACCTTCCTCATGAGGTCGAAGGCCCTCGGGTCCCGAGTCGAGGTATCTCCCGGTTCCGAAGAAATGGGAAGAATCCCCGAGACAGGCACCGAAGGCATCGACCCCGAGGACGGAGCAGAGTCGATCCGAGCCGAGGCCCCGAGAGGGAGCGTCGGAATCAAACATCGGTCCGACTCTCGGTCCCGGAACCAAGGATGGATCTTCGGCTCCGAGACTCCGGTACCGGATCCGATGGAGTCGAGGTGAACGGAGCCGACCGAGAGAAGGACGGTTCTGGCACCGAGGGCTCCACAATCAGCAGGTCAGCCTCTTCCGGCTCCGAAGACTGGACAGGTCTTGGAGGAGGAACAGATGGAGATAAGGGAAGGCCTTCGAGTCTCGACACCAACTGAGAGGAGACCGAGATGAGTTTGGATAAGGCCGTATTCTCCATTAACTTCTGCACCACGCGGTCTACATCGGTGTCGGAGAGGGGTCTGGAAGAGCGCATCGAAGGAATCTAAGACGGAGCCGACCTCAACAGTGTCGGGGGAGGTGTGCTCCGTCACCGGTTCCAAGACTCGAGGCTCGGAAACTGACAACAGTTGAACACTCGGTCCCGAAGTCTGTGGAACCGGTGATCGAACCTTAACTGAAGAGCTCGGAGCCGATGACCTGGGCTCCGACGTCTTCGATTCCTTCGAGGATTTGGATGCCTGGTCTGAAGCATCCAGAGCCTCCTGAAAAATAGGTTTTAAAAGACCCCTATCCATAAGTTTCCTGCGCCTATCTGTCATGACCCTTCCACTGAAAGAATGACAAATTGAACAGTCTTCTTGCAGATGGAGAGGGCCAAGACGGTAGACGCAGGAACTGTGATTGTCAGTCACTGACATCTTTTGCCCACATTGGCAACGTTTAAACCCAGATTTAGCTTTCTCAGACATTTTAAGTTAGAAACAAGTCAAGTCCAGTAAGAAATGTCAATTCCGGTAAATTAGTCAAATCCAATAGAGGGTCAATCCGGTAGTCAATCCAGTAAAGGGTGGGGTTAGGCCCCGAGGGAAAACTCTAATAAAGTTTAAATAACTTTATATGGAACCGAGGATTCCTCAAAACTATAACACACACACACACAGTCTTTCAAATAACTTTTTAGCAAAAAGAAATTCTTAGAAATACAAGAAAAAATATAAAAATCTTAGCTTAAGGTTGCTCGAGCTCATCAAAGTGATGCGAACGCTGCAGCGGCAAACTAGATCTGAGGTAAAGGCAGAGGGGGGTTGTGGGAGTTAGGTTGGTCTCGAGCTTCTTCTCGATGCAGAGCTTGCAAGCGGCCGACACGGAGCCGAGGATCGGCTCCGAACCCATGTGTAAGAACAAACGGCGAGATCGAACACTCTCACATCAAAGTTTTCACCAAGTCTTCCCATACATTTACTTGCATTGAAATTACTTGTAAAACTCAAATTAATTTCTTTTTCAAACGATTGAATACGAATGAAATATAATTTGTAGTTTTACAGTGATACAGTTGGAATAATGGTTAAAGTCTTCTCCTCCCATGCACAAGGTACAACAGTAGATCCTGACCTTGAATTCCTGTATGGAGTTGGCATGTTCTCCCTTTGTATCTGTGGGGTTCCACCTCCTCAAAACATGCTGAGTGTTTTTGTCTCAAAATCTCCCAAGAGTGGAATTGTGGGAACCAGCACACTCCAGATGGTTCCTATCTGGGGAAGAGTTGGATAGACAAACTGCTTTGGGCATCAGCTGTGGTGTTGTGCAGAGTGTTCTAGACAGAAGAGCATGGATCACAGACTCCACACACTGTCAGGCGTAGCCACTTGATGGTGTAAAAATTGTCTCTAGGTGACTTGGTCAGTTTGACCATTGTCACAAAAAATGGGTGTGGGTATCTGCCAGTGATAAATGGATTGAGGACCTGGCCAACTCCAACCTACAGCAGGGACCCATGCTTATGGTTGAAGAGGTTTATATGCTCCTGTTTGGCACTGTATTCCCGCCATAAAACACAGTAGCCCTGGGTCATTAAGCTACTGGCTGGCTTGTGTTCATTTGCCCAGTTTGGGTTACCTGGAATAGCTCTGAATGAAAGCTGGATGTAAAACCAATCAACCTGCCAAAAGAGAAGTAGGGATTGCTGCACTCAGTATAGGTTCATGACAGGACAGAGATGTAAGTGGATGACATGATGATAAGAAGAAACCTGGACATCCTCTGTATCCAAGAGACAAGATGGAAGGGCATTGTAACAAAGTCACTTGATTTGGACTCTTGACTACTCAGGATGTGGCTGACAAGAAATGGTTTGGGAATTGTGGTAAGGGAGTGGCTTCAGAAGAGACTGAGGGGATGTTATCAGAATAGTATAAGGCTAAGACAGTATTCATAATCTCAGCCTATGTCTCACAGTAAGGTTGTGACAGCAAGGTACGCAAATCTGAAGGCAAGCAGGCTAAAACTGAATATAGATGAAACAGCTGTAAAGGCAGCAAATGGAGAAATCAGAAGATGAGAATAGAGATGGAAAGGAAATAGTGGAAAAAATTAAAGACTTCAAGTACTTGGGAAAGGTGGTTGAGAAGGGAAATCTGAATGAGGTCAGTGCTAGAATTAGAGGGGTTGTTGCCAGCTGACACAGTGTGTCAGGGTAGTGAATGGTACAAGAACACTAAAGAAGCTAAAAGGTAAGATTTGATGTTATCCTTTTCATTCTTCCTCACTAATGGGTTTGGATCCGATCCTCAGATCTGATTCGGACACATACACTTGACTTCAGATCCAGTTATCAAGCTCCTCCCTCTATCCGTGATGAGAGCAGCCAAATAATTAACCTATAGTAAATCCAAGTAACATTACCCAATGAAATGAGATGAATCACAATAGTCACTGGAACCACATAGATGGAGATGTGCAATAAACATTATTAAAACAATAAAAGCCAGATAAAAATATGCAAGTTAAAACTTTCACCCCACAGGGCTTCTTCAGGTGTCAACATTAAAACACTAAACCATAGATCTGAAGTAGGAAGTTCATTTGTCAGCAACCTGTGAGGTCTTGGATCCGATATCGGATCCGAGCCTGCAACTTGTTTCAAGCTAATAGATCCAAGCTCCTAGCTCCTCCCTTCACCCATAATCCCCTGCTAACCCTCCATGACCTCAGATCTAGTTTGCCGCGCTTGTGGATAGCTAGATTCCCTTGAGCTCATCAGCTAAGTAGTAACTAACTGTGTTTTTCTGTCTAAATTTTTTTTTTTATTTAAAAATAAAAAGTATGTAAGTGTTAGGTACCCTTTAGTATATTTACTTTAATTAGTTTTCCCCTCCCTTCGCTGGTCATTAGTGTGTGCGTGTGTGTTGTGTTTATTGGGGCCTGTGTGTTTGTGTAGTTATCTTTTCTTTTAAGTATAAAAAAAAAAAAAAAAAAAAAAAATGGCTGAGGCCCCAAAAGCCATCTTTTCTAAATGTACCGAGTGTGGCCATAAGCTCTCCCCGGCTGATGGCCACACTCTGTGCGTTCGGTGCCTTGGGGTTGAACACCTTACCTCAGGCTGTACCATCTGTGCAGCGTTCAACCCCAGGGCACTGAAAGAGCGGAGGTCGAAGCTGGTCTTAGCGGGACTTTTACCCCCGGACTCGGCTTCGGCCTCCGCTGCTCCCGTGGCTCCACCACAGCCTGTGGTAGCTGCCACTCCTGCCACCCTTCCTCCATCCGGGACGCAAACTCCCGCTAAAGTGTCGGAGGACAGGAGGGAGAAACGGAGGGAGAAGCACCACAAGCAACGGGCCGAGACCTCCGTTTCGGCCCTGCTAGCTAAGCGGGCTTCTCCCACCACTGCTTCTAGGTCTCCTCCTCCTCGGCTCCGATCCCCTTGCTTCTCCCCAGGGCCCGAGGAGGAGGAGACCCGATCTCCGTCAAGGTGGCATTCCAGGCCTGCCTCGGTGACCTCTTCAAGATCTACTTTTAGTATGTCCGATACAGATTTGCACCTGATGATGCGAAGGTTCATCCAGGCCCAGCTGCAGATGGGAGTGCTCTTGCCTCCCCCCCCCCCCTCCGGAGGGAGCTCAACACCCTTTTTCCATCCTATTGCTCCTTCTCCGACCCGCTATCCGGGTTCGGAGCGTTTGGAGCTGAGCAGCGTTGGAGCTGGGGGTGAGTGGGCGCCGACAGTACTTGGTACTTTGGATCCAACCCTGCCCTCGAGCCTGTCGGATCCGACCTCTCGGAGCCGTGGCCCGAGTTTTGGATACAAGGGATTCAGTGTGCCTTTGGCTCCATCCAGGTCGGAGCGCACTGGTCCTTCCGATCCGATGGTCTCGGCGCCGGCTCCGATCCCTTCATCGGATCTGAGTGGGAGCCGACTTTTGGATCCAATAGAGAGTGGCTCTCCCTCGGCCTTCGATGTTGTGGAGAGGGCTGTGTTGAGAGCATCCGGACCCCCAGTCCTTGTCTCGGCTCCTCCCTGCACTCCCTGTCTGCTGGGCCAGGCTTCCATCACCCGGCCAAAGGGACAGCCTGCTTCGATGTCACAGATGGTTCCATTGGAACAAGATGTTGCTGGCGAGGCCTCCTCTGACAGCCCCCCCCCACCGAAGAAGTGCCCCATAAGCATAAGTGCAAAAGGAGGCACGTGGACTCCCCTGAGTCCTTAACCGAGGACACAGACTTGGAGGAAGGGGAAGGCTCCCCAAGATCGCCCCCTGAGGATGTCTCCTTTGGAGACATCATGGAGATGCTGAGGATCAGAGGCGGGTGGTCTGCCCCCAAGTCTTCCTCTGAGTCCGTGTTTCTGGAGGCATTCGTGGCAGGCCCGTCTACCTCTTGGTGTCCCCTCCGGCCGACCCCCTGGTGGACCTCATTACCACCAGGGAGTGGAAGGATCCGGGCACCGTGGAGCCAATACCAAAACGCCCGGATAAAATACTTAGCCCCCCCCTCAGACCGATCACACTGGAGTAAGGGCCCCCCCGTAGATGCCATGTTGATGGCGGCAGCCATGAAGAGAGAATTGGCTCAGGAGAGCCCCTCAGTCCATCCACCGAGCAAAGAGTCCCGCTTGATGGACCGCTTAGGGAAGTGAGTTTTTAGTTCAGCGACCTTCTCGGTAAGGTCTCTGAACTATATGGCACATGTCATCAGGATGCAGCGGGATCTTATCAAAGAATACGCTGCATCCCCCCCTGAGTCCATGTCAGAGGATTACAAGCAATTGTACTCTACCTGAATGGCCACTCTGAGATCAATTTCAAACACCTGTATGCGGCTATTGTCCCACGCCACAGAGGGAGCCGCTAGGGCTAGCGGAGCAGGCCTAGTCATGAGATGTCAGGCCTGGCTCAGTCATTGTGACTTTGCGGAGCCCTTTAAAGCGTCCTTAGCGAACGCCCCTTTCGATGGTTTTGCCCTGTTTGGCAAAACAGTTCACGAGACACTTGTCCAGAGCAAGAAGGACGGGAAGACGTCTGCCGTCGGAGTCCGCTTCTCTGCTCCCCAGCGGTCCTTTTCGAGGAACCAAAAGGGTCAGAAGAAGATGTGGTTCCAAAAATCACAACATTCCCAACCCGCTCCGGACAACCAGTCCTACCGTGGCAGAGGAGGACAGGGAGGACGCCGCCCCAGGGGCAGAGGGGCTCTGAGAAACTTTGGGTCCAGAGAACCTTTCTCTGAGTGTCCCGCGCAGCAGCCCTGAGGGGTTGCCCGGCTGCTCCACTCTGGAGGCAGTCGGGGGGCGCTTCTCGAAACACCTAGCGGCATGGGAGTCCATCACGGCAGACCGCTGGGTGCTTCGCATTATATCCAGAGGGTACAAAATACCATTACTCCATGTCCCCAAATCCAAGAACCTCCCCGATGTACCACCCGATCAGAGGGAGGCCGCAGCTGCAGAAATTCAGCAGCTGCTAAGAAAAAGAGCCATTCAGCCCGTCCCCCAAGACCAGCTCGGATTAGGGTTCTACTCCAGGTTCTTTTTGGTGCCAAAAAAGATGGGGGACTTGAGACCGATCCTAGACCTTTCCCGCTTGAACCTGTCAGTAACCAAGGGAAAATTCCGAATGGTCACTCTTCAATCTATTCTCCCCCTTTTAAGGGAGAACGATTGGATGTGCTCCATAGACCTCAAGGATGCATAGTACCACATTTTAATGGACAGACGATCCAGGAGGTTCCTTCGCTTCCGGCTGGGGTCCAGTCACTACCAGTTCAGGGTCCTTCCCTTTGGCCTCACCACAGCCCCCAGGGTGTTCTCCAAGGTATTAGCAGTGATTGCAGCCCACCTGAGACTCCAGGGAATACAGGTCTTTCCGTACCTGGACGGCTGGCTCCTGACCGCACCAACAAGGCATCTACTTTGCTCAGCCAGAGACTTCTTTCTCCATCTAGCCCCACAGTTAGGCATTACTATCAACGTCGACAAATCTCTTCTGGCTCCAACGCAGGTCATAGAATTCATAGGTGCCAGAATAGATACCAGAGAGTTGCGAGCCTTCCTAAATCCCGAGAGAATCTGGAACTTACAACTCTATGTGCAGGCTATCCTCCAATCAGAGACTTCACCAGCGGAATTGGTCCTGAGGGCACTAGGCTCCATGGCGGCAGCGATTACACTCCTTCCATGCGCCCGTTTGAACATGCGGGTACTGCAATGGACTCTTCTAGTGCAATGGTCTTTTCTATCCCTTCCTCTCCACCATCCCATTGCTATCAGCAAGGCTTGCAGGAGGGCGCTACTATGGTGGCTCCAAGCCTCGAACTTCCATACGAGCCGTCCCTTCTGCACCTCTCCCCCTCTCGCCACGGTGACCACCGACGCTTCCCGCCTCGGGTGGGGGGGGGGCATTATTCAGGCAGGACATTCCAAGGCACGTGGAACGATACAGAGACCTCCCTGCATATCAACGTTCTGGAGATGAGAGCGGTGCTGTTTGCGTTGCAAGCTCTTCAGGACCTCCTCCCCATAGGAACGATTGCAATTCAGTTGGACAATATGTCGGTGGTCTGGTACATCAACAAACAGGGGGGAACCAGATCTTACCCTCTATGCCGCGAAGCCATGAGAGTGTGGGAATGGGCGATCTCCTCCAACCGCTTTCTGATTGCAACGCACATTCCGGGGAGGACCAACATCCTAGCGGACAAGCTCATTCACACCCTTCTTACCCCGTACGAGTGGTCTCTCAATCCACTAGTGGCAAAGCAGATATTTGCAACATAGGGGCAAACCTGCTGTGATCTTTTTGCATCTCCATCAAACACCAAATGCGGCAATTTCTTCGCTCTAATCCCCCCACCAGGGGAAACTCCAAGAGATGCTCTGGTGCATGCTTGGCCACCCGGTCTACTCTATGCCTATCCTCCTCTACCACTAATGCTACAACTCTTACAGAAAGCCTCACGGTTGGGGAGCAGGATGATCCTCATTGCCCCATTCTGGCCTCGGCAAATTTGGTTCCCTTACCTGTGGTCTCACCTTGTGAATCACCCTTGGATTCTAGATCCCACTCCGGATCTCATCTCCCATCCGTCAAACTTACCGACCCCAAACCTGGACAATCTGAAACTGACAGCTTGGTTGCTCCAGTTCCACTCCTAGTTAGGACTCCCGGTATCTCTTCACCAGTCAAAGCCATCCTCGTGGCAGCGCATAAGCCCTCCACCAGGAAAGTGTATCGCAGTAAATGGAAACGTTTTTCCATTTGGGCGGAGCATCATGATCTAAATCCCTTTACGGCTACTCTTCCATCCATATTAGACTTCCTAACTGAACTCTTTCAGGAAGGCGCTAGTTGTTCAACTGTCAAAGTGCAATTGGCAGCCATATCACATTACCATGTGGGACATGATACAGGGCCTTTGATGTCGGCCAAGTTGTGTAAAACCTTTCTCAAGGGCACCTTTTTACTTAGACCCCCTGTAAAGGAAGCCGTGCCACCCTGGGATCTTACACTAGTTCTTCAAGCCTTGACTGCTCCACCCTTTGAACCCGCTGCTTCAGCAGATCTCAAATTCTTGTCATGGAAAACAGCATTCCTTGTAGCCATCATTTCAGCAAAAAGAGTGTCGGAGCTTCAAGCTCTCTCTGTGAAGCCTCCTTACCTGATCTTTCACCCAGATAGAGTGTACCTCAGGATCAATCCCTCTTTTCTTCCCAAAATAGCATCAGAAACCAACATAAATCAATCCATAAATTTACCGGTTTTCTTCCCTAAATATCAGAATAAGGGAGAGTACAAGCTGCACTCATTAGATGTTCATAGGCAGATTCGCTTTTATACTCATAGGACAGCTGGCCATAGACAATCCGACCAGCTGTTCGTTTCCTTTGCCAAATTTAACTTGGGGAAAGCTATCTCAAAAGTATTTTTATCACGCTGGATTTCTCAATGTATCCTATTGGCGTATCAAGCCTCGGGTAGACCCGCACCCGAAGGAGTTTGTGCTCATTCCACCCGCTCCATTTCTACCTCTGCGGCCTTCAAGTCTAGAGTTCCATTGGATGATATTTGTTCTGCAGCCACTTGGGCTTCATCTCATACCTTTATTAACCACTACAAACTAGACGTGCTTTCTAGAGGGAGAGCATCCTTTGGCTCTGCGGTGCTTCGTAATATCCTTCCATGATGGCCACCAAAGGTGTAGGTAGCTGGGGACTCTGTCCCACAGGTTGCTGACAAATGAACTTCCTACTTCAGATTAAGAAGTTATGTACTCACCATAACGTTCCATCTGAGTAGGTAGTTTCATTTGTCTGCAACCATCCCCCCCTCCTTCCCCCTGGCCTTCTTCGGATCTACTGGTAGTTGGATACCATTTTGTTGGGCATATATTGAGGGGCAAACTCGATCTGAGGTCATGGAGGGTTAGCAGGGGATTATGGGTGAAGGGAGGAGCTAGGAGCTCAGATCCATTAGCTTGAAACAAGTTGCCGGCTCGGATCCGATATCGGATCCAAGACCCCACAGGCTGCAGACAAATGAAACTACCTACTCAGATGGAACGTTATGGTGAGTACATAACTTCTTATTCATTAAATACAGGCTCAAGAGGAATTAAATAATTAAACCAAGCTTATTCAAACACAGTTATGTTTTTTTCTTTCAGAACAGGCTTTAGAGACATAGCAATTAAGCCCTGGTGCAATATGACCTTTAAGGTGTAATATCCATTTTAACTCTGCTAATTCTGTTTTTAGCAGAATATATTCTCCTGTCATATTTTCAGTACATATTTCTAAAATACGAAACTTAAAATTATGGTCCTCACCTTTGTCATTCTTATGTTTAAAAAATGCATTTGTAAGTTTTTTTCCTGTTTATATCAGATATGTGACTGCATGTATGATCTTTAAGCTGTTGGCTGGTTTTCCCAACATAAAAGATTCACATAATTCACAACATGCAAGACAAACAAGATTCATACTGTTACATTTCCCATACGCTGCCAGATGTCCTTCATGGATGCATCTGCAGTCATAACAAGGGGGTTGTCCTGTCGTCAGGCAGCCCTGCAGTCGGCCGGATTCCAAAGTCCGGGTTCGGCTGATGTCGCACTCCACCCGACGTCATCTCTGTTGGTCTTCGGGTATAAAAGCATCAGCCGACGCCATTTTCCTCAGTCTTTCTTGCCGCGTGGCGCCCGAAGCAGAAGCTGTTCGCAAGTGCCGGTCGGTCGGATCCAGAGATTACTTCTACCGAATACTACTTCGAAGACTTCTAAAGCTAAGTACCCCGTTGGGGACTCTTTCTTGCCTCAGCCGATGTCAGAAAAAGTTAACAATTGTTTAACCTGTGGGAAACAAATACCTCATAAAGATTTCCACTCTTACTGTCTGCCTTGTTTAGGCCCAGCCCACGACGTAGCAGCCTGTTCGGCCTGTGCCTCTTTCAACCGGCGAACGCTTAGGCGTCGGTCGGAGTTTGCAGAACAGTTTTTCGGTTCTGATTTTGCGTACATTATGCCGCCGGATCCTCCGACTACCCCAAAAACGCAAAGATAAAGACCGACACTCGCGGTCCGTGGTTTCGGCGAAACCATGGTAAAGCAAACATGAGTGTCTCGGTTTCGCTGAAACCGAGAAAACTGATCAAAGTACAGCTGAACCTATTCTTACAACTGAGGCCCCTGCTACAACTCTTGAATCGACCTCAGAAATTTTACCCACTACGGTGGTTGACTTATCAGACACCATTCCCTTGGATGTTTCTACCCCAGCACGTGGTGCTGCTAGGCCTCCAGCTGCCATGTCCATTAAGGCCTTCGCCAGGGCTAAAGCAGCCAAGACTTCTAAAACAGTGCCCGTTAAACCCCCCACATCCAGGCCCTCTTCTAGTTCTCAAATGCTTTCCTTGGCAGAAGATTTAATTTCTTTAATTAGAGGATCTCAATCTCACCCAGACAGGGCCTCTCAGGCGGCAGGGAGGAGACCTAGGGCAGAGCCCCCTGAGCCAGTGTCTTCTGATGATTCTGCTGATGAATCAGACATAACTGACCAGCCTGAGGCTCCCTTCTCCAATTTTGAAGATTCTGATGCTGAAGAATCCATTCCAGCTGCTTCCCACCAGAAGAATTCTCCTTTGGGGAAACCTTGCATGCCATGCGAGAACAGTTCCAATGGCAGCAGCAGGATTTTTCAGACTCCAGAAAAGACTTAGGACCTTTCTGCACCTCCCACAGCACAGGCCCTTAGCTATACCTCCTGTTCTCTCTGTGGTGGATGATGCTTTCAATGATGTTTGCTCCGCTCCAGATTCTTTACCCCAGCCCCTGCCAAACCAGACAGATTTTACAGGGTGCCAGATACTCATCACCACCTTTACAAGGCCCCACTTGCAGACCCAGAAACTATATCCCAGGGTCCCAAGGCAGTAGCCGACCACAGCTAAAAACCCTATTCCTTCTGAAAGGGAAGCAAGGTCATTAGACAGATGGGGTAAAAAGGTCTACACTTCAGCTACTCTCTCAGCTAGAGCTTTAAACTGTCAGTTTCACATGATACAATACCAAGAGTTTATGCTTGATCAGTTAACTAAAAACTAACCACTGATGAATCTCTTGATAAGAAATATGTATTAGAGATGGTAAATAACATACAACAGGTTAGCAACCATTCCTTAAAATGTGGCTATGATGCACTGGAGGCTTCATTTAGATCAGCCATGACAGGCACAGTGATAAGAAGGCATGCATGGCTAAAGAACAAGCTTTACCGGATCATGTTAAAGCTAAGTTGCTAGATGCTCCTATGGACAAGACAAGTTTGTTTGGTACACCTGCCCAGCAGGTTATGAAGAAAATGGAAGAAAAGGCAAAATCTGTTCAAACTGTTAAAGATTTCTTGCAGGTTCAACCCCAAGGTTTAGCAGGAACTGGCCTGCCAAAATTGGTCCTTTCCTGACTCCACAAAATTTCAAAGGGGCAGGAATAGACGCTCCAGAGGCAGAAACCAATCCAGAGGAGGTGCCTACAGAGGACGACAGTGGCAAGGTAACAACAGAGGCACAGACACAGCCACTGCCACTACATCAGCACAACCACAGTGACTTAATCCTAAATCCGCCTACCAGGGAACAAATAGCAGCTCCTCTAGGCGGAAAGTTAACCTTATTTTCAAAGAACTGGCACTACATAACAAAAGACAAGTGGATTTTACAAACCATAGATCAAGGTTACCGGTTTCACTTCCACACTTTACCAGTCAAAGAGGAATGCCAAACCTACCTCCAAATCAAAAACAGAGGCTCTACGCCAGATAATGGAGTTAGCAAACATGAGAGCTGTGGAAAGAGTGCCAACAGCAGAACAAGGAAAGGGTTCTACTCCAGACTATTCCTAGTTCCAAGAAAGGAAAAAGTTGGAGACCAATTCTCGACCTGTCCACCTTAAATACATACATCATTGTCCCAAAATTCAAAATGCTGACCCTACAGCAACTTCTTCCCATGCTGGGCAAGGAGTCTTGGCTGGTAACTCTAGATCTCAAGGAGGCATACCTGCACGTCCCCATTCGACCAATCTGCAGAAGATACCTCAGATTTCTTGCAGGATTAGAGCACTATCAATTCTCAGCATTGCCCTTTGGCTTATCTACTGCGCCCAGAGTATTCACAAAATGCCTGGCATCAGTAATCGCCCATTGCAGACTACAGGAATTCAAATTTACCCATACCTGGACGACTGCCTGCTACAAGGGGACAACAAAAGCAAGCTGACAACAGATTTACAAAGGGTCATTTACTTGCTACAAGGACTGGGATACACAGTCAATTTACAAAAGTCAAGGCTGATACCATCCCAAACAAGGACATTCTTGGGCTGAATTGGACACAGTACAACAAATGGCATTCCTGACTACAGAAAAACAAAAGAACTTCCTCTTTACTTCTTGGCACTAACAAAACTGAACAAGTTAACAGCAAGAAAAGTTCTGCAGGCCTTGGGCTTCATGGCATCATGCATAATCTTGGTCCCATTTGCCAGACTACATATGAGGAAACTACAGTGGTACCTAAAGAATTTATGGTCCCAACACAGACACAGTCTAGAAACAGAAATCCCACTAATTCCATGCTTAAAACAGGAGTTCCTATGGTGGGCTCAGGCATGCCAGTCAAACCCAGGCCTACCCTTTCGCAGATGTCAACCAAGCCAGACCATCACAACAGACGCTTCAGACCTAGGATGGGGGCCCACATGCTGGACAAATGCGTGCAAGGATTGTGGACACAGGATCAACTTCGCCTGCACATCAATCTAAAAGAAATGCTGGCAGTAAAACTGGCAATCCAAAAGTTCAAACCATTTCTCAAAGAGGGCCAGTTGATGATAAGGACAGACAACACCACAGTCATGTGGTACATCAACAAACAGGGAGGCACTCATTCATACCCCTATGCAGAATGACCTTGGAGCTGTGGACCCTGGCACTCAGCTACAACATTCAGTTACAGGCAATATTTGTACCGGGAAAGACAATACTCTAGCAGACATATTAAGCAGAACCACTGGATGCCCACGAATGGAAGCTGCACCCGGACATCTTCAAGACCATCTCAAAGAAATGGGAATGCCACAGATAGACCTATTCGCATCACCTCTCAATCACCAGCTCAAAAATTCTGCACAAGGACATTCCACCCACTAGCATGGAAAGTGGACTCACTCTCCTTCAACTGGAAAGGCCTAACAGCATATGCATTCCCACCTCTTCCTTTGATACACAAGGTACTACTAAAAATCAAGGAAGAACGTCCAAGGATAATCCTGATAGCTCCAAACTGGCCAAGACAGCACTGGTACCCACTACTGAAGAGCATGTCTCGAACAAAATGTGGCCAATACCTCTGATGCCTTTGATGTTAACTCAGAACAACTACAGCATCATACATCCAAACCTAAAACGCTGCAACTGACTGCATGGAACATCACATAACAGCAGCTAATCCAGAACTTTCCCAAAGAGTTAAAGACATTATTCTTGAAGCACGCAGACCTTCAACAAGAAGGAACTATGCTGGAAAATGGAAAAGGTTTGTCATTTGGAGTACGGAAAGAGGAAAAGATGTGTCAAACATAGATATGCCTAACATCCTGGAGTATCTGGCCGAACTTCTTCATTCAGGCCTGTCCTACTCCTCCATCAAGATACATGCATCAGCTATTTCAGCAGAATACAGCTTTGATCCACCTGTTTTTCGCACCCTTTGCTCAGGCAGTTCCTCAGAGGAATCAAGAATGTAAAACCTCCAAGGAAACCACCATTACCAGCTTGGGATTTAAACTTTGTGCTAGAAAAGTTGACACTATCACCCTTTGAACCAGCAGCAACAGCAGACCTACAACACCTGTCATGGAAAACTGCTTTCCTACTGGCAATAACTTCAGCAAGGAGGGTTTCAGAACTACAGGCCTTAATGGCAGTGCAACCCTTCCTAATCTTCCACCAAGATAGAGTGTCCATGAGGACTAATCCTACATTTATGCCCAAGGTGGTATCCAGAGTGTCTTTGAACCAGGCAATCCACCTACCTACCTTCTTTCCCAACCCACAAAACAGAGGGGAAAGAATACTGCATACCTTGGATGTACATAGACAGCTACGCTACTACTTGGACAGAACAAAAAACAGCAGAAAGACTGACCAACTTTTTGTAGCCTATGCAACAGGAAGGGAAGGAAAAGCTATTTCCAAACAGACAATCTCCAAATGGATAGGAAACTGCATACGATACTGTTACTCCTTCCATGGAAAACCAATTCCACAGAACATAAGACCTCATTCTACAAGGGCAACAGCCACTACCACAGCTTTCTTACGAGGAGTGGCAACCAAAGACATTATTGAGGCGGCTACTTGGACCTCCGTGCATACATTTGCCAAGCATTATAATTTGCCTCTATATTCCAGATCCCGAGCAGGGTTTGCCACTGCTGTACTGCAAGGGATCCTAAACACACCATAATCTACTTTTATCCTCCTCCCCTAGTTGGCTATGGTATTCTACCCACTTGTTATGACTGCAGATGCATCCATGAAGGACATAGTACAGTTTTGTACCTACCATAAATGTAGATGTCCGAACTGGATAGCATCTGCAGTCAGGATTACCCTCCCTCCTTCCCTCTGTGGTACTCCTAGGGTGTTTACCCTCCTAATAGCTAGCTGTTGGGGGGGAGTCTTTTATGGTGTATTTGTTTGTATATATGTACATATATGCTTATTGTTGTGTTTACCTCTATCTATTTGGAAACATTGGCATCTATCCAAATTTTAGCCTGCAAGAGGGCTACTGGCATCTGGGGCAAGAAACACTGAGGAAAATGGCGTCGGCTGATGCTTTTATACCCGAAGACCAACAGAGATGACGCCGGGTGGAGTGCGACATCAGCCGAAGCCGGACCCGGACTTTGGAATCCGGCCGACTGCAGGGCTGCCTGACGACAGGACAACCCCCTTGTTATGACTGCAGATGCTATCCAGTTCGGACATCTACATTTATGGTAGGTACAAAACTGTACTTTTTATTTGTTTCTTAAAAACTGGATGGTAAAAACTGCTACTGGTATCAATGTGTATACAGAATTTAAAATTACCTCATTTATAGGTACTCATTTTACTTTGTTTATTTTTTAACCATAATTTTTGTTGTTTTTTTATACCATAAAAGTAATTTTTAAGTTAGTATGTCTCTTATGAGAAAAGGTTGGGCGATCAGCAATATGGGTTCTAAGTTCTGGTATTTCCTGTACTATATGCCAATGCTTGGATATTATCTGCTTAACGGCTAAAGTATTTTTATTGTACATCAGAATACATCTCATATTATTATTCTTTCTATTTTTAGTATTATTCATTTGATATTCAGATGTTTGTTGTGAAGAGGAATAAGATTCAGGTGTTTGTTGTGATGAAAAATAAGGTCTCTAAGTATTTGTATGTGCTTTCACATCTTCACATACAATCTATACTTCTTTACGACTGTAACCTCTTTCCACAAAATTTCCTGTTATAAAATCCAACATATTAGACTCAATAGTGTTCAATTTTGCCGTCCTAAGAAATTTGTTCTTAATAACATTTCTAAATATAAAGGAAGGTTGCATGCTGCTTCTATGTAATAAACTATTTTTCTTGACTGACTTCTTAAATAAGGAAGTATCTAAATGAGCCATCTTGATCATTAGTAATAGTAATATCAAGAAAATCCAATATTTGTGCAAATACTGATGTTTTAAACTTCAAAAAAATCATGCGTATTACTAACATAATCAAAAAAAAGATCTAGGTGGCTTCATCACCTCCCCAAATTAAAAATAAATCCTCCACAAAACGACGCTAAAACAAGACGTTTTCTCTAAAAGGGTTAGTTGATGACAATATGTAGTCATGTTTTCAAATATACATCACTGTTTTGGCAAACATGTTGGCTAATGGGGTATCCATCACCACACCTCGTACCTGTCTATACAAGTGTTGTTGAAATAAAAAAAAAAAAAAAAAAAACGTTGTTGGAAAGCACACATTGTAATAATTTACATAGGGTAGCTATATAATGTTCATATTCTGTAAATTATAACAGAAATTCTTTTACTGACAGTACACCAAATTCAATAGAAATCTCTGTGAACAATGAGTCTACATCTAGAGTAACTAGAAAACAGTCATTCAAGTTTTTGTTCATAGACCATTCCTTCATACAAATTATTCAAACATTCATTAGTATCAAGTAATATAGTACCTGTTTTTCCAAAATTCACTCTCAATTGTGAATCTAGGAATTTGGATAAAGGTTCAATCACCCACTCATGACCTGAAACAATTGATCTCATTGGTGGGCCAGTGGTGGATTTGTGAATTTTCGGCACACTATAAATTGTCAAAACTTTCAGAAGTATCTTTCTCACCACCTCGTTCAAATACCTTCAAGATATCATGATTAAAGGGTGTAAAGGTACTAGTATGTATGTAACCAGTCATTGGCAATTCACTGTCCTTATTAAACATTATTTTAAAATTCAAGTTCCTAATAAAGTACTTAAATTCAGAGATGGTTGTGGCAATGTCGGCAAAACAGGCCTGTATAAAGAACAACCCTTTTATTAAGTTCAGTTTCTGTCAAAACATATTTAGAAATATTATGAACTAATAAGTTCAAACCTTTGTCTGACTTCGTGTTACTGGACATTTTGTTTGCCTTCTGTCTTTTACTGCTTATGCTGCTCAGATCCTGTCTCAGCATTGGGAAAGGTTCCTGTAATAAAAAAAGGAGACTGGCTCTCTATCTGATCCAAAATGCCGATAATATTAGCATCCAGTAAATCACCCTGTTGTTCAATTGTAAGTTATTAGAGGAAGATTTTGAGATAGCTACATTAGGAGTCATGGTTATATTTGTAGCAGTAACTAGGGATGTACTAGCTCGCAAATACTGTGAATTAATTTCTTGGGTATGTAACGGGAAGGAAGTAGCAGTTGGTGGCATGCTAGTGATAGGTTCAGGTAAACATGCTTCTGCTATACTGTGATTGGTCACTACTGATGTCATCAAAGGGATTGGACTAACCGGATTACATTCTACTGTGGTAGCTAAGGAAACACTATTGCCGTGCACTAGGGGTTCATTCAGTTTGGATTTTGTAACATCTTTTTGGCTGTCCGAATGAACAGTTTGGAACGATTCCTATTAGTTGTACTTGTGCTGTTTTCCCAGACAAAACATGACCTTTCTTAAAATCGTTTAGGTCTGTTAACAACTTCCTTTTCTTGGTTTCAATTAAGCATTTCTCATAACTAATTTGATCTAGTGCTTCACGAAACAAATTAGTTTGTACATTCTGCTCAATTATGTTAGTAAACTCTACATATAGTTGTTCAATCTCCATTCTCATCTCCATCTCAGTGGGTTCAAAAAAGTTATTAATTAGCTCCATGTATTTGAAGGAACAACTAAGATTAAGTAACTGCCATCTTCTCAAGTGGTCTGGACATTTGTCTCTAAAAGTTGGCATTTTCAATATCCTAAGACCTCTGGGTACCACTTTATGCTGCAAATATGCTCTAAAACTTATCTTTGCCATTGAATTTTTTTGTACTGATAAACAAGGTTATTTTAGATTTAAACTCCTGCATCACCTCAGAAACTACTGGTAAAGCTTCTGCCATCAGCTGAGCATTATTAATACCCATAAGGGGATTGTGCAATAATTCTACAAGAGCATTTAATTCCAGTACCAAACAGTTCGGTTGATTGCTACTAGATGGTAGCGCACCACTATTATACATCTCAAGCCATTCACAATAGTCACAATGCAAGTCCAAATAATGAACCTATAGTAAATCCAAGTGGTCACCCAATGAATTGAGGTAAATCACAAGAGCCACTGGAACTACGTAGATGGAGATGTGCAATAAAATTTATTAAAACAAAGCCAGATAAGTACGCAAGTTAAAACTTTCACCCCACAGGGCTTCTTCAGGCATCCGTATTAAAACATTAAACCATAGTTCATTAAATACAGGCTCAAGAGCAATTAAAGAGACATAGCCATTAAGCCCTGCTGCAACAAGACCTTTAAGGCGTAATATCCATAGGTTCATAGATTAGTACTAGGCTAACTGCCTTTGTGGACCATTTTTAAGCCTAGCCAATTACCCCATGTGAGAATCAAACCCTACACCTTTGGTTTATAAGGCAAATACCTTAACCATTATGCCAACCTCCCACCCCAAAATAAACAGCCATGCAGTTCTCGAACCTAAGACCCTATACACTATAGTCACAGTAGTTAACCACCAAGCCATCACAGAAACTCTGAAAACTAACCAACAGCTTAAAGATCATATATGCAGTCACATATATCTGATATAAACAGGAAAAAACTTACAAATGCACTTTTTAAACATAAGAATGACAAAGTTGAGGACCATAATTTTAAGTTTCTTATTTTAGAAATATGTACTGAAAATATGAGAGGAGAAGATATTCTGCTAAAATCAGAATTTGCAGAGTTCACTAGTACCTTATTCCATCCCCATTGCCTCTGATCTCGTTTGCTTCCATCATGGTTAGATGTAGGTTCCAATATCGAGCATTGTAAGCAGATTTTCTTCTAACTGTTAAAATGTGCATAGTTCTTTCTTCACCTTTTTTTTCCCGTGCATTAGAGGTTCATTCAGTTTGGATTTTGTAACATCTTTTTGGCTGTCCGAATTAAGTTTGAATGGAACGATTCCTATTAGTTGTACTTGTGCTGTATATCCTCCCTCTTAGTAGTCGCTAGCCTTAGGGATTTCTTTCACCTAAGTTTTAGTAGTCTTCTTACCATTGTTGGTACTTTCCTTTACCTGGCAGGTATTTCCTTAAATGCCATAGCTGGTCCTTTTTTTTTTGTTTGTTTTTTTCAGGCTGATTTAGCTAATTACAATTTTTTAAGATCCCAAACTCAGATGCCCACAAGAAGAGCATTTATTGCCTAGGACCAGACCATCTTAACACAGCATGCTCAGTTTGCTTGACATGTAATCTGAGAGCTTTATCAGACAGGCATAATAAGCTCATCCTTAAAGGGCTACTTCCTGCTTCTTCTGGAGCTCAAACACCCTGTAAAAACCTAAATCCATTTCTTTGGATTCCTTGAAGAGATCTCCTCCAAAGTCCAGAAGGGCTTCCTCTGAGCAGATTGAAAAGATCAGAAAAATCTCTGATCCAACCTCAGATCCTAAACCTCTTGGCTTTCTCTCAGATCCAAAGCTATCCTTAGATCCAAAAGGGTCGGGCCCTGTAGTTATAGCTCCTTTGCCATCTGCTTCTCCTTCAGATCCTAAGTCCTTGGATCTGAGTACTAGTTCAGCTTGTAGAAGCAGTACCTCCAGAGAACGCAGTAAAACCTATTTTTCCTCCTCTGCCCACTCAATTATTCCAGACTCTGGAGAAACATTCTCGACCCCCTCCATGGTGTCTTCTAGGTTTTGCATAAGTCTGTCAGAGGTATATGTGGGCAGGATGATGCATAAAGTCCTTAGAGCTCAGATCCAGATGGGGGTTCTCCCAGCTCCGTCCCCTGCTAGTTTCATGAGTATTCATATGAAGCCCATTGTTTCTCCCTCTCTGATCCAAACCATGGTTTGAGGCCTAGGATTTGAGATCTCTGAGAGTTTGAGTCAGATCCAAGGAAAGTCCCTTCTTCCACTCCGATTTCCCTGACTGGCTCTGTTTCTGTAACCTCATATTGGAGCAGGTCTTGGAGCTAAGATGTCGGCACTGGATCTGAGGAGTTGGATTTGCCTCTATTTTGGTCAGATCTGTCCCTTCCTGTTAGAGCTTTGGCCCTGGACAGCTTGAATCCAATTCTCCCCTTGAGGCTCAAATCTGGGGGTGGTCTCAATCTACCTTCTTTGAAAGCTTCAGCTCCGAGGAGGGAGGAGAAGGTTTCACCTGATCCCTCATCATTAAAGGTGGTAGAAAGGGATTTCTCACTTTATAGAGAACCATCATGTCATCCTATCCCCTACCCCTCATTGGCTGTGAGATATGACTCCCATCAGACCTACTGCACAGGGACAGCCAGTTCCAATTAGTCTCCATACAGTTCCACCAGAGGAACTCCCCCTCTCCTCTGATGCCTCCTCTGAACATCGCACAGAGGGGTCCCTTAGAGGAGGAACGTGTAAGAGGAGACTCATAGACAGCCACATGGAGTCTCACGGAAGACACTGATTTTGATGAGGGAGAAGGATCCCCAGATCACCACCTGATGGCATCTCCTTTGGAGATATTCTAGAAATCCTTAAGCAGAAAGGTGGCTGGTCATCCCAAACTCCTTCTCCTGAAGAGTTGGTGTTCCTGGAAGCTTTTAGTGCTGGACCATCTACGTCTCGGGTGACACCCCCCCCCCCCCTGCAGACAAACTTATTGACCTGGTTTCCTGCCGGGCATGGAAGGAGACTATCACTATCGAGCCCATACCCAAGCACCCAGACAAATGTTTGGCCCCTCCTTCAGACTGTCTTCCCTGGAGCAGAGGAGTCCCTGTTGATGCTATGGTGGTGGCTGTAGCCACTAAAAAAGATCTAACTGAGCAGTGCTGTTCTGTCCATTCAGCAAACTGGGAGTCCAGAGGGTTGGACAGATTTGGAAAAAAAAATGTTCGCCTCACCTACCTTCACTCTGAAGTCACTTAATTACTTGGCACATTTTACTAGGCTGTAGAAAGAGATTTGACTAAATAACTGTCAAATTCTCTTGAGTTCATGTCTGCTGAGGATTTCAAGAGGATGTCCTCTCATCTGGCCACTCTTTTTTGCCTATTTCAAATGCGTTGATGAGGTTAATATCTCTCACAGCTGAGGGTACCTCATGAGTTGCCAGTTCAGGCACCACCATAAGGAGACGAGCTGGATGTGGCTGTGCGACTTTGCAGTGCCTTTCAAGATGTCTTTTATTAATTCCCCATTCAATGGCACTTCCTTGTTTGGGCCATCAGTTAAAGATGTGCTTACTTACAGGGAAAAGGATGGAAAAAGTCTGCTGTAGGAGTCAAGTTTTCTACTCCTCAACAGACCTTTTCTGAAAACCAAAGAGATGGTAAGAAGATGTACTTCTGTAAATCTCAGGGGCCTTTCCAGGATTTGCACAGGGATAATTCCTCCAGAGGCAGAGGAGGAAGTTTTAATGGTAGATGTAGCCCTTAGAGGCAGAGGAGAGGCCTACATTACCAGGGTTTTAGAGGTTCTTTTTCAAACAGGGCCCAATCAGTGCTCCTAAAGTGGTGCCTGACTGTCCAACTCTGAGATAGTCTGGAGTTGATTCTCCTTGCACCTAGACAACTGGACAAATATCTCAAAAGATTTATAGGTGCTATGAATAATATCCAGAGGCTACTACATACTGTTTTCCCTTCTTCCTCCTTGACGGGGGTAGAAACTTCCTGATGCTCCTCTGTCAGTGGAAGGAAGCAGCACAAGAAGTACAAAAGCTGCTAGAAAAAAAGTCATCCAGATGGTCCCACCTGACCAGACAGGATTCGGAACTTACACACTTCTTTTTAGTGACAAAGAAAACAGGGGATCTGAGACCCATTTTGGATCTAAATGGTTTGAACCAGTATGTGAAGAAGGCAAAGTTCTGAATGGTCATGGTTCAGTCCATCCTACTCTTTCTGCACAAGGACAATTAGATGTGCTCTATAGATCTTCAGGATGCATACTATCACATAAAACTAGACAGACAATACAGAAGGAATCTTCACTTTCTGCTAGGATCCAGTTATTACCAATTCAGAGTTTTGCCCTTTGGACTCACCACAGTCCCCAGGGGTTTACCAAATGTATGGCAGTAGTGGCAGCTCACTTGAGACTCAAAGGATTCCAGTTGTTACTATATTTAGATGATTGGCTCCTTAATGCCTCCTTCAGGCATTAACTTTTACAAGCTAGGGACTATTTGCTTCAGATTTGCAGCACCTTGGGAATTTCAATCAGTCTTGCCAAATCACAGCTTGCCCCAGTGCAGAGCCTGGAATTCACTGGAATGCTTCTGAACACTGATTGAAGTAGCATCTGTACCCCTCCACCGCATTGTTTCTGTAAGATAGGTGCAGGATATCCTCTCTTGTCCTTCTCCCCTAGCAAGATTAGTGCTTCAAGCACTGAGGTTCATGTCAGCTGCCATAGTGTTGCTACCCATAGCAGTCTTCTTTATGGTCCATTCTACATCAACCCCTGTCCTTTCAAATAAAACTCACCCCGACTTGCAAGCATCAAATTCATTAGTGGATTCAATCCGCCGATCTCCTTCTGGGCAGACCTTTTTTTCTTCCAAATCCAGTTGCCACAGTGACCATAGACTCTTCCCAACTGGGGTGGGGGTGGGGGGTATTTAGTGGGAAGGTTGGTCAAAGGCATGTAGTCCCCCGCCCCCCAAGAGAACAAATTGCATAGCAATGTCCTAGAGATGAGAGGAGTACTTTTAGCGCTGCAGGTATTTCAAGAGTCTGTCTCCATGAGGACTATTGCAATTCAGACCAACAATATGTCAGTAGTCTGGTATATCAACAAGCAAGGCGGAACCCAGTTTTTACCCCCCTGTGCAGAGAGGCCATGAGAGTTTGGAAATGGGCGATCTCTTCAGCAGCTTTCTAATTGCAACAGACGTCATGTGGAAAACAAATGTGCTGGCAGACAAACTAAGCAGATCTATTCTGAAACCTCATGAGTGGTCTCTCAACCAGTCTGTAGGGAATATGATCTTCAGGCATTGGTCACAACAAGGTTGGCCCCTATTTGCTTCCCCTCTCAACAAGTACAGCAAGTACTTAAGTAAAATCCCCCCCCCCCAGGGGGATTCACAGACAGATGCTCTGGTTCACACTTGGCCCTCTGGTTTTCTTTGTGCTTATCCTCCTTTTCCACTGATTCCAAAATTCTTACAGAACGTAAGCAGGCTGAAAAGCTCAGTAATCCTCATTGCCCCTTTCTGGCACCCTCCTACAATCTCATCTTTGTTATCCTTCATGGATATTGGAACCTCATCAGGATCTCCTATCTCACCCATCAGGGATTCAACATCCCGACTTTCTAGCCCTCAAGTTAAACACATGGTTTCTCCACTTCCAGTAATACTTATACAGTCCAGGCTGTCTTCCCCAGTTCGCAGCATTATTTTGAATTCACAAAAGACTACCACCAAGAAAGTATATTGGAGCAAATTGAAAGGGTTTTCTGTCTGGGCTTCCGACCAAAACATCGACCCCTTTTTGGCCCCAACTTTTGCAGTTCTTCTTTTTCCTTACAACCCTTTTTAATAAAGGGGAAAGTTTTTCTATAATTAAACTTCATTTGGCAGGAATCTCTAATTTCCATTTGGGAAATCTTTCTCCCTGGCTTCTTTTAGATTGTGCAAAGCTTTTATGAAGGGCATCTTTCTTCTCAGGCCTCCAGTAAAGAATCCTTCACCACTTTGGGACCTTACGGTGGTTCGTCTGGGTTAAACTCAGAAACCTTTTGAACTGTCGGACAAATGTGATCTAAAATTTCTGTCATGGAAAACAGACTTCCTAGTCACTATAACTTCAGTGAAAAGAATTTCTGAACTCCAGGTTCTGTCAGCGAAACCCCCTAGCATTATCTTTCATAAAGATAGGGTTTCTCTATGGACTAGCCCTTTCTTGGTGCCTAGAGTGACTTCTGAAAATAACATCAACCAGCCCATTAATGTACCGGTCTTTTTTCCAACTTTTTCAATAAGGGAGAGCACATGCTACATCTCCTTGATGTACACAGACAACTAAGTTTTTATTTTGACAGGACAAAGCAGTTTATAAAGTCAGATCAGCTTTTTGTATTCTTTTCCTCGAATCAGCTGGGTCAGTCAGTTTCTAAACTTACCTAGCTAAATGGATTACAGAATGCATTTTCTTGATTTATTCTCAAAAAGGCTTAGATTTACTGAGACCTGCCCAAGCTCATTTAAATCTATCCTTGGTAACTTCATCAGCTTTTTGGTCAAGGACCTCTCTTGATGACATTTGTGCAGCAGCCACATGGTCCAAGCTCATACCTTTATTTCACATTATAAGTTGGACATCACATCTAGAAATAGAGCCTTCTTTGGCTAGGCAGTGCTCCGGAATATCCTTCCATGAGGGCCACCCAAGGTTTACGTAGCTGGGGACTCTGACCCATTAGTGAGGAAGAATGAAAAGGACAACATCAGATTTATAAGTTATGTACTCACCATAACTTAGGCATCTGTGTTGTCCATTTTCATTTTTCCTCACCCTCTCTTTCATCCATCCCCCATTCCTTGTTTTCTTTTGGAAGAACCTGTTGGACTATGTTTGAAACTTACCATTCCAGGTTTGCACACTATCTTTATCTTTATTTCTACCTATCTTTTCTCTTTTGGATCAGAGAGCGATTAGGCAGCAAACTAGATCGGAGGCAATGGGGATGGAATAGTGCATTATAGGTAGAGGGAGGAGCTGGATCCAAAGTCTAGTGTATGAGGCCGAGTCAGATCAGAGGATTAGATCTGAACCCATTAGTGAGGAAAAATGACCACACAGATGCCTAGTTATGGTGAGTACATAACTTGTAAGTGTACAAAACACTGGGGTGGTCAGTACTATATGGTATAGAAACCTGGGCAGTGAAGACAGAGCAGTTTTGGAATCTAAAGGTGATGGAGATAAAGTGCCCGAGATTGGTGGTAGGATGCACACTGTGGGATAGATGAGGATGTGAGGACATTAAAGCAGAACACCAAGTAGCTCCAGTTGCAGAGAAGGTCAAAGAGAGCAGATCACTGGTTTTTGAGTTCATGTACAGGAAAGCCAAAGACAATCTAATGAATAAGATGCGAGACAGACAGGAAAAATGTAAAAGGAAACACGGGCATCCAACAAAGACATGGATGGATTGTGTGAGAGAAGATGCACAATGGTTAGGCATGACTGACGCAGAAGGTAGGAGAGTGGAGTTGAATCAAGAGATATGGCGAGAGTTGATGTGACTTGGCAACCCCATGTAGAAAATGGAATAAAGGGAGTTGATGGAGAAGCAGGATTTGTAGTTTCCTGATGCATCAGCCTTAAAATAAAGTGCCTGTACTTGAATGTACTGTACACCACAAAACATATAATCCATTATGTGTCAGATTAGCAGTTACTAGTTAGAATGGATCTGAATCTTCCAATTTTACATAACCAAATCTTTTATTTGGTCTTCACTGCCAACACAAAAGACTTTAATATTTCAGGCACAACAGATAACTCTGGCTTACTTGTTTAGATCTTTACTCTAATTATTAACAAAAACAAGACAAATTCCTTCCTCCCTATTATAACCCTCTCTTATTTTTTTCTTAATTACTGCTGATTTCTCAGACAGAGCTTAATTTACGTGTTTTCTTTGTTTTTATCAACTGTAATTCAGTCCAGCATTACATAAATTGCTCAATCCCTGCCTTCCCTTAAACCTCACTCCCCCCCGAATGTTATTCCTTAAATATTTTTCCTCATAAATTGTTTATTTCTAAGCAGTTTGCTCTTTCCTTTTCTAAAGATCCCACTTCCAATTTTATCTCTCTTTTTTTTTTTTTTACATTATTCAATACTTCAAATACAGCCCCCCCCCCCACTTCGTCATCAACATCCCTTTCCACTTTGAATTATAATCTGCTTGTGTTTTGTATATGAACCTTAACTGCTTACCTCTAAAATATCCCTTGAAAACGGGCAATTCTAAACTACCTTATTTTGTCAGATCAACTTATCCCACTTGACTTTTGCCCTCTTCCCACCCAGATAAATTCCTTCAACTCTTTATTAATTATTGTCCACAACTTTTTCTCTAGTGGATAAAAATATGCCTGACCTGTATATAAAACTAAAGCGACTAAAAACATTTTCTCTGCTTATATCCACATCCGTAAACAAGATCTTCCGTTTTTTCAAATTTTGTATGATCTCTTGTTTAGTCTCTTCCAGCATATCCTTAGCTGCCATAACAGAAGTATTTTTAACCCATATTCCTAAATATTTCATCTTATTATTGTGTCTCCATAAATATGGGTATTACTGAAACAATTTATGTCTGGGTATATAATTTACCAGCCTTTGTTTTATCTTCAAGTAATTTTATATAATGAAAATACCTGAAGCTGTCTCAGAATGTTTCACATCATCAAAATGTCCTTTTCTGGATTTATCAAGTACAAAAATATCTACAAATAAAGCAAACTTTTCTTGATTATCATACCAATTGTATGGTTGAATTCCTGAGTCACTTATTTTCTTTGCCAGTAGCTCTAAATATAGAGCAAGAGGCTAGATTTAGACTCTCTGACTCTAGACTGTTTGGTTTCACTTGAGCACTAATACCAGCTCTTCACTGAGATTCTGAAATAACTGATAACTGAAATAACAAAGTGTTGCTTCCAACTAACTATAAATGGCTGTTTTTGCTCTAATACTGCACTTATAATTTGTGTTTGCATTCCACTGTCTGTCTGAACTGAATTGTCTGAACTGTTTTTTGGTCGCATTTTACTTGCACTGTACTAGTTCAGCTGTAGCACTGCCAAATTCCAAGGTTGCTATTTTTGGGTCTGTTTTGTAATGTCTGAGCATCAACTTCAAGCCACCTTTGTTGGTGAAGACCCTTCTGCATCCTTGTGTGAGGAGAGTGCTGTCTGGGTCCCATCTAATTGAGGGTGATTGAACTAGAGCTCAGAGAGAGCATTCTTATTGGGCTAGTTTGAGTTAAAAAGGGTATTTTCCTGTTTTATTTAATCCCTGCATTTGCACTTGTTTGTATGTAATGCTCCATTGAGCATTGCCACATAGTGGTGGCTACTATTGATGGTTACAGACACAAATGCTTTGTTAAATTTTCCCTTAGCACTTTGCTTGTGGTCCTACAGAAGTTTTTCGCGGCCCTTCTCTACTGTCAAGTGAAACACTAAGCCTAGCCTCACAGGTAGCAGCACACCTCTCACCCACTAGCCACTCCTAAGTGTGACCTCTTTTCCCAATCATATAAATATACCTATCACTATGGACAGACAATTTCCCACAGTTTCTCCAGCCAACTTGGTTGACATGGGCATTCTGAGGCAGTGTAGCAACTGTTTCATGTTCACCAGCAACCCCTCTACTCCTAGTACACACAAATACAATGTGTGAGAGATGCAACAATATTAAGAACCTCAAACACAATACCTCACTCGGGCATCATAGATAAGCTCTCCAGCTTAAATATAAACCCCTATGTCATAAGATGGGTTGCAAACTGGCTCAAGGACAAAACCCACATAGTCAGAATTGCTGGAGCCATGTCAGACTCTAAACTAGTTACAAGTGGCGTCCCACAAGGCTCAGTCCTGGGACCTCTCTTGTTCTGTATATATTTTTTAGAGGTTCAGGCTAACACGGGAGGTTCAGGCTAACACGGGAGGACTGTAGCTGACCAAGTTTGCAGATGACTGCAAACTGGGTGCCATAATTGACTCTCCAGCTGACACAAGCATACTCCAAAAGGGTCTCATAGAGATGGATAACTGGTGCCAGAGCCATGGCCTAATGCTAAACGCTAAAAAGTGTATAGTCATACCCTTTGGCAAAAACAAAGTGTCCACAAATTACCACATAGGCGGGAATCCATTAAGTACAGCAGAAGTAATTAGGGACCTGGGGACCCAAGTTGACAGTAATCTCTCCTTTGACAACCACATTGCTAAAGTGGTTAGAAAGACCTTCTATATAGCCCACCTTATCATGAAAGGATTCACATCTAGATCGAGGGAGGTCATTGTGCCCCTTTATTCATCCCTCATCAGGCCCATAATTGAATACAATGCCCCATTTGGGTAGTACCTTACCGACACCTGCAGCAACTAGAAAGACCCCAAAAGTACCTCACAATGAGGATGATGGGACTCAAACAGATGCCATATGCTGCTCGGTTAAAGAAACTCCAGCTCTACTCAGTTGCATACCACCTACTTAGATGCGATCTATGCCTGACGTATAAAGCCATGTCCAACCCGGAATTAATGAGCATGCTCCACCTCAGAAAATCCAAATCCCTTAAAGCTACAAGCTCGAGGGACTTGAACCTCAGCACAGAAATAAATAGGACATTCTGGAGGGATAGATTCATAACCCAGAGGCTCCCTTTGCTCTGGAATAGAATCCCAGTCCATGTTAGGCAGAGCCCCTCACTGACTCTCTTCAAAAGGAATCTTGACGAGTGGATGGGAGATCGTAGGTTTACCCCGGGGATTACTTCAGTGTCACTACTAGACAGAGGCGCAGTAAACTAACCTTAAAAAGGGCACAGTAAAATCAGTTCAGAGGGTGGCGAAAGCCAAACACACTCTGGCTAGGCTTGTAAATGCCTTAGGGCAGATAGCCTAGTATGAACCTATGAAACTAAATCCATGCTCTTTCACACATCAGTCAGTACATGTGACAATGAGCGGGTTGCCAGCATACACACCTCACCTCCTACTCCACTGAAACCCACATCACACATACCTACATATGCAGAGGTCCTCACAAGAAACATGCGTAAACACCAGAGACCTCCCAAATGCAAAGACACTACACAGAATACTTCCTCTGCAGAATATATTACACATAAGGCTCTTGCCACCCCATAGTGCCTTTTTTTAGGCACTGTCTCGAGAACAAAATTCCCAGTGTAAAAACTCCATCTAAAAACAGCCTCAAGGTTATGCTGTTAAATGCTAGGAGTCTCAAACCGAAAATGCACTCACTGGAAGCTATCCTCACATTGGAAGATGCAAACATTTGTGCAGTCATGGACCCCTGGTTCAAGTCTGTGGAGAGCACCCCAGCCATACTGGGTTACACCTCCTTCCACATGTTCAGACCTCAGACTGAAGGTGGGAAAACTAAAGGAAGTGGTGTATCAATATTCATTAAAGGTGAACAGTTCCAGATTGATTAAACAGTATGACTCCCTACAGACTCTTCAGGTGCAGTTAACTGATGGTAGGTCACCTATTCATCATTGCCAGCTAATGGACCCCTCCATGAATCAGGACACCCATTCTGCCTATTTGCATCTACTTGAGTCCATCAAGCTACATCCAAACATCATGGTTTTAGGTGACTTTAACTACCCATCCATTGACTGGATAAATTATTCATGCTCAAACTCATTTGCCCGAAGGTTCCTTGACTTCTTTAACTCCAATGCCCTGGACCAGCTGTTGACACCCCCACAAGGGGTGCCAACATCCTGGATCTCTTACTCACCAATATGGGGGACCACTGTAACACCCCCACTGTGAAGTCATCTCTGGTGAGATCTGACCACAAATTGGCCTAATTCGAAGTAAAGTAACTATCACACCTAACCCCACCCCAGCAGCAACTAAACTAAAAAATAATTCTCTAAAGTAGATTATAACCTCTTACAGGATGGTATAAATAGCTTCACTGCCCCTCCTCCCTCAGATGGAACTGGCAACTATGCTGAGCTCTACACCCAAGCTTTATACAAACACCTGTATAACTGCTTTGACTCAGCCATACCTGATAAGACCAAAACGAGCTCCCCAAGGAAGAGCAACCCTGCCTAGTGGACAACTGCCATTAACAGGCTTTACAATAAGAGGAAGAAATTGCTGTCTTTAACAGTAAGAGTGAGTGAGCCCTCATAAACTGGAAACATTTCCTACTCAGCTTAAACAAGCAAGTAAGACTTCTTGTGAAGTCCTCCAAAGAAAACTATGAGTCCAAATCAACTTCCTCAACAAAGGACACAACCACAACAAAGGACAACCACAAGGCATTCTATAGTTACATCCGTAACCTAAAAGGAAAGGCCCAGATTTGTGCAGAACTGGTAGTTAATGATACCACATATACTGAGCCTGTGGACATAGCTAACCTGTTGGCCAACAGGTTATGTGAAAACTTCACACCCCTGTCCCCACCACATGTACCCCATGACATCCCTACCACCTGTCCCCTACTTAGCATTTACGACCTGCTCTTTAGAGATGCAGTCTCAAAGGCCAAAAAAACAGCATCTGTGGGACCTGATAACATCCCAGGCTGCATCCTGCTTGGGATCCAATATGAATTCACAACACCATCGGGTACTCTTTTTCAGTCATAGTCTATGCACTGGTTTTGTACCAGCTGAATGAAAAACAGCCACTGTTATTCCCTTGCATAAAGGTGGTGCTTCCACTGACCCTAGGAACTATAGACCTATTAGCCTGATTAGTCTCATCTGTAAGGCCATGGAGCAAATCATCATGGACCTTAACAAAAATATAGCTAATCTCCAAACACTTGAACCCTACTCAGTTTGGATTTGTCAAAGGAGATCATGCCTGTTAAACCTGGTGGACTTCTTCAAGACAGTCACCAAGACAGTCACCAAGGCTCTGGATGAGTGAAGTCTGTGCATACAGCCTACCTGGATGTAGCCAAGGCATGTGACACTATCCCTTACTTGGGCATCATTGACAAACTCACCACACTAGGCATCAACCCTTATATCATTAGATGAGTCACTAACTGGCTCACTAATGGAACTCATAGTCAAAACAGAGGAATCCAGCTGTAACAGCAAACCTGTAACCAGTGGTGCTTCACAGGGATCAGTCCTGGGGCCTCTACTGTTTAGAATCTATTTCTCCGAAGTACAAGCAAAAACTAAAATTTGTGGCTGACAGTTTGCTGATGACTGCAAACTGGGAGTGGTCATAGAATCTCCACATTGTCAACATCCTATAAGAGGGTCTTACACAAACAAATGATTGGTGCCAAAGTCATGGCCTTAAACACAGTGCAAAAAAATGTATTATCATTCCTTTCTGTAAAAGTGATGTTCTTGCTAACTACCATATCAGTAGCAGCACCTTAAGTATGCACTCACTGGTGAAAGACCTGGGCACACAGGTTGACAGCAACCTTACCTTTGACCACTATGTTTCCACATGGTAAGAAGGGCATTCTGTATTGCTCATCTCATAAGTAAGGGCATTGCCTCCAGAAAAGAAATAAATTATCTCCCTGTACTCTTCCCTCATCAGGCCAATAATTGAGCATAATGCCCCTTTTGGTATGTACCTTATAACCACCTGCAACAACTGGAGATACCACAAAGGTTCCTCATAAGGAAAATTGAAGGTTTTCACCATCTGCCCTATGGGGATCATCTGAAGTCACTGTCACTTTATTCTGTTTCATACAGACTGCTCAGAGGTGATCTCTGCCTTGCATATAAGGCAATCTGTGACCCTGAGTTATTAGAAATGCTTCATATCTGAGAGTTAAATGGTACACTTGTTACTAACTCTAAAGATTTTAACCTTGTATGTGGCATTAATAATACCTGCTGGAAGTACAGATTTGTCTCCCAGAGGTTACCACATCTTTGAAACAGACTTCCACTTCATGTCAAGCAGAGCACCTCACTGGCTCTCTTCAAACATAATCTGGACAATTGGATGGGTATCCATAAATTTACCCCGGGGGTTCCACCTGTGTCCCTCTTGGACAAGGGCAATAGGTGCTGATTGTGGAAATAAGAGTAAGAACTTGGCTAGGCTTGTAAGGGCACTAAGGCCATTAGCCTAGTAACTTCCTATGATCCTACTTTGGTACAGAGGATTGTATCCAGAGGTTATGTAACTTCCTTTCACCTCCAACTTGCACACAAAATTCACAATGTTCCAACCAGTCTGAGGAAAGAAGCAGCACTAGAAATACAAAAGCTGTTAGAAAAGAGTCATCCAAGAGGTCCTGTCAGACCAAATAAAATCTGGAACTTACTCGAGATTCTTTAGTGCCAAATAAAATACAGGACTGGAAACCAGTTTTGGAACTCAGCAACTTGAATAAGTCAGTTCAACATGCAAAGTTTCAGAATGGTCATGGTTCAGTCCATTCTACTCTTCCTGGGCAAGGATGACTGGATGTGCCTGGTAGACCATCAGGATGCATACCATCACATAAAGATGAACAGATAATCCAAAAGGTTTATTTATGCTTCTGGCTGGGAGTCCGTCACTACCAGTTCAGAGCACTCCCCTTTGGCCTCACTACAGCAACAAGGGTGTTTACCAAATGCATGGCAGCGGTAGCAGCTCACTTAAGACTGCAGGGATTCCGAGTGTTTCCATATTTAGACAACTGGCTCATTACTGCCCCAACCAGGCATCTACTAACAAGAGTGAGAGGTCTGGTATTTCAGATTTGTTCTCATCTGGGGATAACTATACATTATGACAAGTCTTATTTACTACCAACTCAAATTTTGGAATTCATAGGAGCAGTTCTCAACACAACATCAGTGACAGCTTCTCTTCCTCTCTCAAGCATACAGATTATAAGATACCAAGTTAAGAAAGTAATTCACAGTACCAGTGTTTCAGCCCAGTTGATCTACAGGCTTTGTGGATGATGTCAGCTGCCACAATTTTAGTACCTCTAGCAAGGTTTCATATGAGAATTCTTCAGTGGATGATACCAATACAATGGTCCCATTCTTTACCAGCCTGTGTCAAGACAAATGAGGGTCACTCAGGCATGTAAGAGGTATCTCTGGTGGTGGATTCACTCAGAACAAGTTCTACAAACTTGTCCTTTCATTCTCCCTCAGCCCATGGCCATAGTGACCATGGATGCTTCCCAGATTGGGTGGGGGTCACTTTTTGGAGAGAACAATCCAAGGCACGTGGTCCCCCCAAAGAGGCCAACTTGCATATCAGTGTCTGAGAGATGAGCAGTGGTTTTAGCATTGCAGGCCTTCCAGAATGCTCTCCCTTCAGGGACAGTTGCAATTCAAATTGACAATATGCCATTAGTTTGGTACTTCAACAAACAAGGAAAGACCAGATCATACCCCTTTTGACGAGAGTCACCGAAGGACACTTAACTTCATGATTGGCTTCCCAGTGTGCTTTATGCTTATCCTGCAATTCCTCTGATTTCGAAATTCCTGCAGAAAGCCATCAGGTTGAAGAGCAAAGTCATCCTCATTGCACCTTACTGGCCTCGTCAGATTTGGTTCCCCTTCATGTGGCCTCATCTTCTTTGCCAAACTTGGATACTGGTCCGACAGACATGGTTCATCCTGATATCTCAAACCTCAAGCTAACAGTATGGTTTCTCCAATTCCATTACTAGCAGACAACCGATGCTCTCTTCACCTGTTCATCATATGCTTTTATCTTCCCATAAAACTTCAGCAAGAAAGCTTTGTACAAGTAAATAGAAAAGATTTGTTTACTGGGCACAACAAAAACATACTGATCCTTTTTCAGCTCTGATACGTAACATATTGACATTTGTAACTTTGATCTTTGAGGGGGTGAGCTCCTCTGCTATTAAGGTTCAATTGGCAGCAGTAACAAGCTTTAATTCATTCCCCTTCAAACCATTATTAAAATGTGACCTTAAATAACTGATTTGGAAAACTGTCCTGTGGCCATTTCCTCGGCTAGAAGAATTTCAGAACTTCAAGCCTTGTCATCAAAACCTCCCTACTTGATCTTTCATAAGGACAGATTTACATACCAATGCATCTTTCCTCCCCAAGGTGGTCTCAGAATCCAGTATCAATCAGTCCATTAATTTGTCAGTATTCCTTCCTAAATTTAGAAACAAAGGTGAATATATAATTTTGCATTGATTGGATGTTCACAGGCAATTATGCTTTTATTTATATAGGACAAAAGAAATCATTAAGACAGACCAGTTGTTTGTTAATTTTGCAGATTTGAAATTGGGAAAGCCAGTGGCAAAAGTAACTCTAAACAGATGGCTGACATTCTATTTCACCTGTAAGTGCCCATTCAACTAGATCCATGGACAACTTCTTCAGTCTTTCTAGCCAGAGTTTCCATGGACAATACATGTGCAGCTGCAACCTGGGCAAATCCTCATACCTTTATCAAAAAAATTAAATCTGATCTCAAGGGGTAAAGCAGCTTTTGGCCCAACTATGCTCAGGAATATCCTTCCTTTGAGACCACCTGGGGTTCTAGATAGCTGGAGCCTCTATCCCAACAGTTGATGATAGAATAAAAGCAGGCAACATCAAATAAAGAAGTTATGTACTCACCATAACATTCTATCTGTGTTGTCCATTTTCATTCTTCCTCAACTTCCTGCCCACCAAGCCCCATCCTTTGTTTCAACAAACTTCTGGAAGAACGAGACATTGTAAGGACACCACTGTACTTTATGATTATGCTCCAGTTATAGTTCCCGCTATAGAATATATAAAATTTTATGTATCTTTATATATGCATATTGGTAGATACCACTTCAGGTAAAATCGGCAAACAAGATCTGGGGTATTTTTGGGGTCGGTGCATTATGAGTAAGGGAAAGGCTCGAGAGCTTTTGGTTACCACGAGCATGAGTAACATCTGAGTCAGATCAGAGGTTCAGATCCAAGCCCAACAACTGGAAAAATGAAAATAGACAGCACAGATGGAATGTTATGGTGCATGTATAACTTTTTAATTCCATTGCATTCACATCATTCAAAAAAGAAATTGTATAATATCAGTGTTGTTTCTCTCTGTGTAAACAAGCATCATGGAAGATTTTCTCTCTCTCTCTTTGTTGACAGATTTGTAGTCATTTAGAGAAGATATTTTCGAAGGTCAGGATTGTTTGGAAATGGAATTTTTACAGACTAAGACGGAAAGCATGGTCAGTGTATAGTCACTGGAAATGTCTACACACAAAAAAGTATATAGGTGTGTGTGTGTGTGTGTGTGTGTGTGTGTGTGTGTGTGTGTGTGTGTGTGTGTGTGTGTGTGTGTGTGTGTAAAATATCTATCTATATATATATATATTTTTTTTTTTTTTTCTCCCTTAAATGCATTATAATCAGGAATCACATTACATACTTTTCCTGGGAATGATCATGTCTTGTAGTTGCTGAAAACAGAATATCTGGACTTCAGTAGACATTGCTATATACATTTGATTTATATTTGTGCCACATTTTACTCTTGTCTGACTTCTTGGGCAGCTTTGGACAGTAGATACTATGTTATGCATTCATAGGTAATACAGCTTTAAGACTTAAACCATGTGTATTTTAGTGTACTTTAGCAGAAAATATCAGCTAGAACAGATCTTGATAAAATAAAAGCCGTGGTGGTGCAGCGGTAGCGTTGTCGCCTCACAGCAAGAGGTTCTCCCGTTTGATTCTCGGCTGGAGCGCCTTCTGTGTGGAGTCTGCATGTCCTCCCTGCGGTCGAGTGCATTCAAAAGACATGCATGAATGGGTGTGCCTTTGTTGAAGGTTGGGTGTCGGGCTGGCACCTCGGCACCGTAAAAATCTACTGCCAATCATTAGTGGACCGGAGTTCCACTGTGGCGACCCCTAACCAGGAAAAGATGAAAGATATGTCGCTTTTCACTCTTGGTTGTATTGCAAAATTCTGTCTGTAGAATGTGATAGTTAAAAATACTTTAAACCTGTCTTGTGCATTTCTTTTCTGTTAGAAATTCTTGTAATGCATGCGACATGGATAATTTAATGAACTGTGGAATCATTAATGCCTTCTAAGCTTGAGAAGTGTAAATTAGTTTCTAGGTCAAGGGGCTCTCACTTCTCAGTCGACTTCTGTAACATAATCCATTGCAAGTATGCAATTAGAAAATTAGTGTGCTCACAATCCATGCATTCCAACAGGATGATGAACACTAAAGTGGTACTAATTCTCCAGTTTTTTCTCCTGATGAGAGAGACACTGTCAGGAACTAAAGTCTGCTTCACCAGAATACTCAACATTAACTGGTGATTTGAATGGCTTATAACAGATCCTTTTTCTTCCTTATTTTTGCCACTCCATTTCTCTGTCTGGCTATGCTGTCTCATAAATTTACAACCAAATGAGAATTTACTAGATTGTTTTATTTTCAAGTCTTGCTTCTCCAAATATAAAGATCTGACTTCAGTATGTCTTGAGTAAGATCCTTGGAAATATAAATCATGTGGTGGCTAATAGATTTATTTCTGAATAGGATAGGAACTGAGAATCACAAAATAAAAAATCTAATAAAGCAAACCGAAAAGTACAAAATCAGCAGCTCCTTAACATAGGAGTGCAGTTTTGGATCATTTTCCAATCAAAACTTAGATGATAGTAACATCATGCAATGTTCGCTCTCTCTCTCTTTTTCCCTTTAAATGACAGGTACTGTTCTGAAAGGTTTCTCATCTCATGACAATTTTCACAACACTTTTAAGTACTCTGTTTATACAGAGTAAGGATATAGTACATAATGATCTATTTATTTGTATCTCCAGAATTTCTACTTAAACTTCTATGACAATGTCTTTTATTTGCACTGCAGTTTAACCAATATCTCAGACTGCAGCATTGTGTCTGAAATAATTCCACTGAACATAAGTATGCTTTCTTTTTTAGCTTTCTGAGAAGCAATATCAGAAATAATTCTAGTTGAAGAAATCTTTTCTGACACTTGTGCTTCAGCACCTTTCTCTTAATAGTGACCTGATTTGACTAGCAAGTCTGACACCTGAGGAGTCTGTGAGGAAATGTAGTGGTATTTTTCCTGCTGAGCTGTCTCCAGTCGGAAAGAAAGGGTCTTAAGCACAAGATGATAGTCCCTAGTGGTGGTAGTGTGGGTGAGTGGAGAGTATGCATTAAGTTTACAAATTCTGATGGCATGCCTTGACAATGGCTTACATCATTGTATTTTAGTGGAGGTTAAAGGTAGGGCATAAAACAAAATCCAGATGGCCTTAAATATGAAGCTTGACTCTGTTTTCTTATTTTCCTTGCAGGCATTGAGAAAATGTATTAGATTAAGTCTTGCAGGTGAGATGTGACTCCTGGTATCAAGATCAAGGAGTGGCACCAGTGACAGCTGACAGCCTTCAGCAAAGAGGGCCAAAAAATTATTCATAGATTCATGGAGTTTACAAGGTGGAGTCATTTATTGGACCATAATTTTTTTCCATTACCCATTCTCATAAAGCACCTTTTGCATCCAGGAGGGGAAAACAAGTCAGGCCAGCAATGACATTGTGGGCATCCTTACAATTGTTAAGGTCTGCCAGACTGGCACCCCATCCAAACCCAAAGTTGAAGACAAAAGGTCTAAAGTTCTTAACGGTAGCAAGGAGCTTGTATGTTGTATGATCTCCAAAGCTTCACACTACAGTTAAGCTACTAAACACATTAGTTTCAGCAGCCATTATATTAGCCATGACTGCAGAATTGAATCTTGGCTCTTTGCTTGTGCCCAACTGGCAGCTCTTCAGCACTCCATAATATATGCCATGACCCTGTTGCCCCACCCTAGTTTACTTAAGCTTTCTATTTTATTCTTTCTCTTGAAATAAATTTTCTCTCAGAGGGTTATTTAAATGAGCCAGATTGCTTTAAATGTCCTTAATTTTCTTGTTTTGTTACATCATTTGACATTTTTGGTCCAATAGAAGTGCGATGTGTGACAGATTTTTTTTTTAAAAGGAAATATGTCTTTATTTTTCTGGTTTGTTAATTACAGTCATTATCTGCAAATAACTGATGGTAATTTGCTTGTTTGCTTGGTGTACAGAGTAATCTTAAGACAGAAGTGTAGCAAGGAGATGCAGCATCATGCTGTATTTCCATAATACACACTGCTACTGGATAGGATAATTCTAACTGGATTTGGCTTTGCTACCAGTCCCAAAGTTATCAGTAACACCTTTTGTTTAATTGAATTACATTTGAGTGCTTTTAAAGTACATTTACTGCTAATTTGTTAATACATTATGCCATAGTTTTGTTTTTGTGGGATACACTTTTTTCCCACCTAATGATAGGACATTTGTTGGTGTTCTGGATGTTAGGCTTGTTGCAGGCTGAATTTACAGTCTTTTTCTGTCTGCATAGCAGGACCTGCTGCTCTTTGTTGCATTTCTTGCTACTAGATTGGCTAATTTTAACTGGATTTTGCCTTACTGCATTATACACAGCAGCTGCATGCATTCTGTAGTTAAAAGGAAAAAAAAAAAAACTTTTCTCCGGTCAAAACCGGTACCTAACCTCCCAGAGACTCATTGTTGGTGCTGTGGATGTGGCGACCACATGGAATGCGGTGGAGGGTCCTGGGTCTAATCCCCAGGCAAGGGTCAGTGGCTCCCTTTCCTGTTGAGTTGTTAATAACAATAGCAGGAAAATTTATTCTGCTTTGAATGCTTGTGTGTTCAAAATCATAATCACAGTGGTTTCCTAGCTGGAAGGGCAAAACACTGATGTCCTTCAAGAATGCAACTGCAGTCCTGACATATGGGTTGTCCTGCCTCAGGCAGCCCTTCGGTCGGCCGGATTCCAAAGTCTGGGTCCGGCGTCGGCTGATGTCGCGTCTTCCCCGACGTCAGAGCGGCTGGGGTATAAAAGCATCAGCCGACGCCATCTTCTTCAGTCTTTCTTGCCGAGCGGTGCCCGAAGCAGAAGCAGTTCGCAAGTGCCGGTCGGCCAGCTCCTGTGTTTTCAGATACCAAAGTCATCAAAAAGCTAAGTACCCCATTGGGGAACCTTTTCTTGCCTCAGCCGATGTCAGACAAAACTGCAAAAGTTAATAATTGCTTGTCTTGTGGTAAACAAATACCTCATAAGGACTTCCATTCTTACTGCCTTCCCTGCCTCTGCCCAGACCACGACGTCTCGGCCTGTGCTTGCTTCAATAAGCGCACACTTAGGTGCTGGGCAGAATTTGCTGAAGACTTTTTTGGGGAAAATTACTCCTATATCATGCCGTCGGAACTACCGACAGCATATGTTTCCAAAAAACTGAAGGACCGGGACCGACATTCGCGGCCCGCGACTTCCACCGACACCACACTAAAGCCTACCGTGAGTGCATCGGTCTCTTCGGAGGCGGTAATTCAACCGCTCCAGGGTGACGACACCGCTTTACCACACACCGGTCCCGGAGGCTACCCCGGTGCCGGTTGTTGATTTTCCTCCTGAAACCGAAGCCCAAGATTTGCCTGACACCATACCAGTGGACAAAGTTACTCCAGCATGTGGGGCAGCTAGGCCTCCTGTGTCTATGTCCATCAAGGCCTTACACACGTGCTAAGGCTGCCAGCCAGGCTAAGTCTCACCCTCCTAAATCTTTTTCACTTCTGATAAACAGATCATGACTTTAGCTGCAGATCTAATTTCTTTAATTAGAGGCTCTCAGGCTCATCCAGACAGAGGTTCTCAGCCGCCTTCAGACAAAAGGCCTAGTGTTGAGCAGACAGATACCCTTTCCTCAGATGAAGCCTCTGGTGAGTCAGGCCTTTCAGATTCCCAGGAAGAATCCTTCCCAGCCTACGAGGATTCTGATGCTGATGAATCCATTCCCTCTGCCTCCCCTCCTGAGGATATTTCTTTCGGGGAAATTCTCCACTCCATGAGAGAGCATTTTCAGTGGCAGGGCCAGGATTTTTCCAACTCCAGGAAAAGGCTTCGGACTTTCCTTAAGTTACCCCAGCACAGGCCTTTAGCTATTCCCCCAGTGTTAGATGTATTGGATGATGTGTTCTCAGACTCCAGTACTTCTCCTGATTCTCTCCCTCCTGCTCCTGTCAAGCCAGACAGATATTACAGGGTTCCTGAAACTCATAAACATCTCTTTAAGGCCCACTCTGTTGATCTAGAAACTATTTCTCAGGGGCCCAAAGGAGTGGCCACTTCCACGGCCAAAAATCCTTTGCCCGCAGACAGGGAATCTAGGTCCCTGGAGAGGTGGGGTAAAAAAGTTTATACCTCAACCACCCTTGCCATGAGGGCTCTTAACTGTCTTTTTCATATGTTTCAGTATCAGGATTTCTTGATGGATGATTTGCAGAAAAAGTTAGCCTCTCCTGAGCCTTTAGATAAAAAGGCCTTGCAGGATTTGGTTCATAACACTCAGCAGGTTAGCAGTCATTTTCTTCAATGTGGTTATGATGCATTGGAAGCTTCATGTAGGGCAGCTATATGACAGGGGCCGTCATACATAGACATGCTTGGTTGAAAGAACAGGCATTGCCAGATCATGTTAAAGTAAAGCTTCTAGATGCACCTCTGGAAAAAGACAAGCTATTTGGTGCTAATGCACAGGGTGTGTTGAAATCAATTGAGGAAAAGGCTAAATCAGTACAAACAGTCAAAGATTTCCTCCAGGTTCAGCCACCAAGGTTCAGCAGGAATTGGCCTTCGAAGAATTGGTCCTTTCCAGACACTGACAAGTTTCAAAGGGGAAAAAACAGGCGTGCTCGAGGTAGAGGGCAATACCGAGGCTCCTACAGGGGCCGCCAATGGCAACCAACTAATCAGAGAAGTGGCGCAGGGACTTCTACTGCTCCACAGGGACAATCACAATGACTTGACTTTGACACAGCCGATCAAGGCTCAAAGAGAAGCACCTTTAGGCAGAAAATTATCCTTATTTTCAAAAAATTGGCACGTTTTTACAAAGGACAAATGGATTTTGGACATAATAGACAAAGGTTACAGGTTCCACTTCCATACCTTACCAACAAGACAAGGCATGCCAAACCTGCCACAAAATCCAAGGGCAGAGGCACTCATACAAGTTTCAAGGCTGCTACAAATCAAAGCAATAGAAAAGGTTCCTCCTCAGGAACAAGGCCAGGGATTCTACTCAAGACTGTTCCTTGTTCCAAGAAAAGAAAAGCAGTGGAGACCTATACTGGACTTGTCCGCTCTAAACACTTTTCTCATTGTGCCAAAATTCAAAATGCTGACGTTACAGCAACTTCTTCCCATGCTGGGCAAGGGGTCTTGGCTGGTTACTCTGGACCTCAAGGAGGCATACCTGCATGTCCCAATCAGACACAGCTGCAGAAGATACCTCAGATTTCTTGCAGGGTCAGAGCATTATCAATTCTCAGCATTGCCCTTTGGCTTATCTACTGCGCCCAGAGTATTCACGAAATGCCTGGCATCAGTAATTGCACATTGCAGACTTCAGGGGATACAAATATATCCTTACCTGGATGATTGCCTTATACAAGCGGACAGCAAGCAAGCCTTGATAAGGAACTTGGACTATGTCATTCACTTACTACAGGCTTTGGGATACACAGTCAACATTCAAAAATCAAGACTACTGCCATCCCAACAAATAATTTTTCTAGGAGCCAAACTGGACACAAACTCACAAATGGCTTTCCTCACAGAAGAAAAACAAGAACAATTACCAGGTTACTTCAAAAGCCTAGCAAAGCACACCCAGATGACTGCAAGGAAAATCCTGCAGGCCCTGGGTTTCATGGCATCTTGCATTCTTCTGATTCCACTGGCAAGACTACACATGAGAAAACTACAATGGTACCTAAAAAGTTTATGGTCTCAACACAGCCACAACTTAGAAGCAATTATTCCACTCATTCCATGTCTACAAAAGGAATTTTTGTGGTGGGCACAAGCAAGCCAGCTAAACAAAGGCATGTCTTTCAACAAACCTCAAGCAAGCCAAACCATTACAACAGACGCCTCAGATCATGGATGGGGGGCGCACATGGAAGGCAGATGCATTCAAGGGCAATGGGCACCCCAGGAATTACATCTGCACATCAATCAAAAAGAAATGCTGGCAGTGATTCATGCCGAGGCCTTCGGAAAATTTCTTCAGCAAGGTCATCTGCTAATAAAGACAGACAACACCACTGTTATGCGGTACATAAACAAGCAGGGGGGCACCCATTCTTACCCCCTCTGCAGACTAACAATGACTCTTTGGGAAAAGTCCCTGAAACTAAACATACAGTTGCAATCCCAGTTTGTTCCAGGCAAGGACAATGTTCTGGCGGACAGTCTAAGCAGAAACATTATGGACCCGCACGAATGGATGTTGCATCCAGACATTGTTTCACAAATAACTCCTGCATGGGGAAGGCCGGACATAGATCTCTTTGCCTCACACCACAGTCATCATCTGAAGAAGTTCTGCTCAAGGACACACCATCCTCAAGCCTGGAGAATGGATGCTCTCTCCTTCAGCTGGAATTCTCTAACAATCTATGCATTCCCACCTCTACCATTAATGACCAAGGTGTTACTGAAGATCAAAGCAGAACAACCGAAAGGCATTTTGATAGCTCCAGACTGGCCAAGACAGCACTGGTATCCATTACTAAGGAGCATAACTCGCACCAAGCCGTGGCCCCTGCCTCAATGGCCTCTGCTTATAATTCAGCACAATTACAGGACTGTTCATCCCAACCTGCAAACATTGCAACTGACAGCTTGGAGGGTTCCATGACTTCTCCCCATATCTCTCTCTCCAAAAAAGTTCAAGAGATCTTACTGGAAGCACGCAGGCCTTCCACCAGAAAAACTTATTCAGCCAAATGGAAGAGATTCAACATCTGGAATGCCAACAAGGGTCAGGATGCATCAGTAATGAACATCCCACAGATACTAGAATACTTGGCAGAAAAGCTTCACAATGGCCTTTCATATTCTTCCATAAAAATACACGCTTCAGCAATTTCAGCAAAATACAACTGTGATCCACCTGTGTTTTCACATCCTTTGCTAAGACAGTTTCTAAGAGGGATAAAGAATATCAAACCTCCAAGAAAACCACCAGTGCCTGCATGGGACCTCAACTTCGTCTTGGAAAAATTAACTCTTCCTCCTTTTGAGCCAGCCGCATCTTCAGAATTGCAATTTCTCTCCTGGAAAACAGTTTTCCTGTTGGCAATTACTTCAGCAAGAAGGGTCTCGGAGATACAGGCCCTCATGGCAGTACCTCCATTTCTCATTTTCCATCAGGACAGAGTCTCTTTAAGAACCAATCCTTCATTCATGCCAAAAGTGCTATCCAGGGTTTCTCTAAATCAAGCAATTCACCTGCCTACTTTCTTTCCCAATCCACAAAATAAAGGAGAAAAGCTTCTGCACACTTTGGACATACACAGACAATTGCGCTATTACTTGGACAGAACAAAGGCCAACAGAACGTCTGACCAACTATTTGTAGCTTACGCTGCTGGAGTACAAGGAAAGGCAATTTCCAAACAAACAATTTCAAAATGGATTGGAAACTGCATCAGATTCTGGTACTCTTTCCATGGAAAAGGTGTGCCAGCCAATATCAGGCCACACTCCAACAGAGCTACAGCCACCTCCACAGCCTTTCTAAGAGGAGTGGCTACAAAGGACATTCTAGAAGCTGCTACATGGAACTCCGTGCATACATTTTCCAAACATTACAACCTGCCTTTATATTCCAGATCCCGAGCAGGCTTTGCTTCTGCAGTCCTGCAGGGCATTTTAGCTACACCATCCTTATCTTAGATCCTACCACCCCCAGCTTGGCTATGGTATTCAACCCATATGTCAGGACTGCAGTTGCATTCTTGAAGGACATAGTACAGTTTTGTACCTACCATAAATGTAGATGTCCGATAGATATGCAACTGCAGTCAGGTTTTCCCTCCCTCCTACCCCTCTGTAATTCTCTTTTTTGGGTCCACTCCCCCTTTTTCAAATTAGCTGGGGTTAGCATTTATGGTGTATCTGTTTATTACTGTTGTGCATGTCTGGAATTGTATCCATTCTCTAAATTTAGCCTTCCTTGGAGGGCACCTGGCATCTGGGGCAAGAAATACTGAAGAAGATGACGTCGGCTGATGCTTTTATACCCCAGCCGCTCTGACGTCGGGGAAGAGGCGACATCAGCCGACGCCGGACCCAGACTTTGGAATCCGGCCGACCGAAGGGCTGCCTGAGGCAGGACCACCCATACGTCAGGACTGCAGTTGCATATCTATCGGACATCTACATTTATGGTAGGTACAAAACTGTACTTTCTTGGAGAAACCAGGCACTTAAATGTCCACAGACTCCTTGTTAGTACAGTGGCAGTGACAACTGCATGGAATGTGGGGAATCCTGGGTTCAATCCCCAGACAAGGGTCAGTGGTTTCCTTTACTGTTTGATTAATATTATCTAACATTCCCTACATTTGTCTTGTTCTCTGCCTGTTTTGTACAGTTGATTGCTACTCTTAGAGCAAATGTTGGCTGTAAGGCCACATTGAGTTGCATGCTACTGCTGCTGTTTATAGAAACTCCTGTTTGCTCATAGCACTGCTGCTGCTGTTTGCAATATTTTTCGATAGCACAGTTGCTGAAATTGACATTTTTTGTAGTAGCTCCTTGCTGCTTGCAGAGCAGTTCATAGCTGTTATCAGCTATTAATCACTACATTTCCTTTTGCACTTAGACTAGTTATTCATAATTGTATTTGGCTGCATCTAAGAATGTGGCAGCTGAGCCAGATGAACTCGAAGTATTCATTGTGTGGCACCCAGTACTATTATCTGAAATGTGTATATTTTGTGGCATTCAATACAGCTTTTGTATAAGTGGCAGTTGAGCTTTTAATTGCATGTTGTGTGGCTTCCAAGCCAACCTTCAGTCATACAATAGGTGGCATCTAAGCCTGCTGTTCTAGAACTGGTGTATGTGTAATTTTAACTACCAATTCAGGCCTAAATCTGTTGTTGAATGAAATTTGTGTATTGCTGTTAGTACTATAGTTTCTTACTCCATTCTCTACTTCTTGTTCCGCCCTTCTATCGTTATCTTACCAAGATTGTGGTTGCACCAAACTAAGGCTATAGTTTAGTGCAGCACACGAACCCTGTCTTGATGACTACATCTGATTAGACTGTATTACATAATTTCTTCCCTGTAGGTTCAAGTAGCTGTTGTATCAGCGTTATTTATTTTATTTATTTAACATTTGTTTTACCAGGATAGTCCGACTGGACAGCTAGTACCCATTTTCAGCAGAGTCCTGAGGAGAAAAGATCCAAGAAATTACAGTTGAAATATATAGGTTGTTAAGGATTAAAGATTAACATTAAGTAGAATACTAACATTTTAGGCAGGGATGACAGTTGAATGCAATAGTAGTAGTCTGATAACAAGAGGTAGGAAGTTAACATGTAAAAGGCAGAGACAGTTAAATGCAAACAGTCAAATGCAATACAATCTCATAGCTCAATCAGCAGATCACAGATCTTACAGTATTTTTACAATATATGAACATAAGGTGCTCAGAGTAGGTACATATTTACAATATTTAAAAAGTTATAAAATGCACATAGGTGGTCTAAAAAGATAGTGAGAAGTAGGCATCAGAGGCCTAAGGGGGACCCCTCCTTCAGTGGGGTGACAATTTGGGGGGGGGTCATTGCAGTTGCAAAGAGGGGTAGCATAAAGGTGAGACTTAAGGAGGTCTTTGAATGTGGTTGTTCGATTATGTAGCCTGAGGTCAGGAGGGAGGGTGTTCCATGCTTTTGCAACCTCATGGGAGAATAGGGCTTCTCCGCAGCTGTTCTTGCATTGATTGACTTCAATCAGGGCTTTGTTACTGGATCGTAGTTCCCTGTTGGAGTTGTAGAAATTCAACATACCAGCTAGGGCAGGGCTTCTCTCAGGGTGATATAGAATTTGATGAACTATGTTGAGTTGGTGGTAACTTAGTAAGCTTGGACATTCTAACCAGTGTAGTTTATGTAGGGATTGGCAGTGGTGGTAGTGTGATTTAGCATTGGCTGAGAACCTAGTTGTCTTGTAGCATGTGGAGAGTTTGTTCAGGTTGGATTTATTAATGTTAGTTAGAATTGGGGAGACATACAGTAATGTTGATAATAGATAAGTTCTGGCTATGGTAGTTCTAGACTTGGAGGTTAAGAACTGTTTGCTATGATAGAGGCATCCTAGCTTTTTGTGTACTTTAGAGATAGTTTGGGATATGTGCTTATTGTATTTAAGTTGTTGATCAATAGTAACACCTAGTAGTTTGGCCTCTGGTACTGGGGTGATGAGGGTATTGTTGGCTGAGAGAATGAAGAATGTGGGGTCATTGGGGTTAGTTGGGTGGAATAATATTAACTGTATATTTTTGGGTTTAGGATCAGTTGGTGATGCTTTAGCCAGTTCTCTAGCTCAGTGAAGGATTCTTGGGCTTTACTTTGTAGAAGATGGGTGTTGGGTGCTGAGCAGATTAGGGTTGTATCATCTGCATATTGGACAACTTCAGCTTTAGTGGTTGCTAGATGGAGTTTGTTTATAAATATGTTAAAGAGAAGGGGCCCTAGTACTGAGCCTTGGGGGATGCCACAGTGACGGGGAGTGGGGGGATAGGGAGTTGACCCATTTGACAGATTGTGAGCAGTGGCTTAGGTACTGTTAAACCAGTGCAGGGAGGGGTTATCAAGGTTGAATTCAGAGAGGCAAGCAAGGAGTGGGAAACTGTATCGAACTCCTTGGATAAATCTAGGAAAGTGGCAGAGACAAGTTTCCCTTGGTTCCTATATGAGTTTATGGTATTGGAGAAGTTAATTAGGGCAGTGGTGGTGCTATGGAATGGTCTAAATCCATGTTTGGTTTTAGATAGTAGACTTTTGGATAGTGGTTAAGGAGTTGGTGATGGATACATCTTTTTAGAATCTTTGATAAGGGGGATAAGATTACAGTGGGACGGTAGTTGGAGAGGTCAGTAGAGCCCTAGTTGAGGGGGGTGATATATGAGGTTTTCCACAAGGATGGAATGATGCACTCAGTAATAGATCTATTAATTAGTAGAGAAATGGGGGGTAGGCAATTGTTGGCATCGAGAGTCATTGGTTTTAGCTTTGCTAAGAGTTTTTGAATGGTCGCATTGGTATTGGTTTGAGTGAGAAGGGGGTGGAGTTAGTTTGGGATTTTGAGGGTTTTGGTTGGGTTGAGGGTGCTATAGCATTTATGAGTTTATTTAATTAAGTTTGATGACCGGGGAAGTCCACTGGGCCAGAGCCCCTTTTTAGTGGAGGCCCGGGGAGAAAATAATACAATAATGTAGGTTACATCAAAGATTTTTTTTTCTTCGATGTTTGCTGGCGATGTAGTGGCTTTACCAGGCTGGAGGATGTTGTTCACTGCAGCCCAGAATTTCTGTGGGTTGGTACTGTATTTCATTTGTAAGGAAATATAGTGGTTTTGTTTGCCCATCTTGACCTGATTTTCTTGCTTTATTTCTAAGTTCAGAAAAGGTTTGTCTAGTTTTGGGTGTTTTGTATTTTTGCCACATTTTCCAAGCTTTATCCATATCCTTTAGTAGGGTTTTTGTGGTTTTCTGTAGTCAAGGGGAAGGGTTATTGTGAACCCTCATTGTTTGGAGAGGGGCTAATTCATAGGAATGTGAAGTTAAAGTATTCAACTGCATTATCCAGGGGCCCAGTTACAGGATTTTAGGGTTTCTGAGAATTGCTCTGAGGGGAAGTTTTTCCGGGAATGGGTTTTTAGCAGTAGACTTAAGTTTGTGCCAGAGGAGAAAAGTTGGATTGTGGTCAGTGAGAGAGTTTGGTAGTGTTCCACTTTGGTGGGCAGTGTTGGGCTGGTTAGTGAGGATTCAGTCTAGGGTGGATTCTCTCTTGGTGGTCTTGTCAATACATGTGGGTGAGTATTTGAGGTGAGTGAAGTTATATAGGTTAATGTGGCTGGTGGCTGTTGGAGAGTGTGTACTGTTCCAGTCGATGTTGACATCACCTAGGGCTATGGTCTCGTAAAGGGTATTGGAAGGCCAAAGGGGTATTCCCTTGGTGGTGGTGGTGGTGGTGGTGGTGGTGGTGTGTGTGTGTGTGTGTGTGTGTGTGTGTGTGTGTGTGTATGTGTGTATATATATATATATATATATATATATATATATATATATATATATATATATATAAAAAATACATAAACACTGAGTAGGTTTAGTTGTTTGTGTTGGTTAAGAAGGAGTTTAGCAAATAGGGTTTTAGCATCTTTTTGTAGGAGCTAGACTTTTAGGTTGTATTTGTAAAGAAAGGTGATGCCTTCACCCCTTCTTTAAACTCTTTCTACCCTTAGTATGTTATAGCTGGGTGGGGTTATAGAGTTGTGTTTAATATCGGGCTTAAGCCATGTTTCTGTAATAGTCATCATATCTGGGTTGTATACGGAGATAGCTGAATGTAACTGTTCTATTTTAGTCATGATACTACGAATATTTAGGTTTAGTATAAGTATGTCAGTGGGTTTATGCTTAAATGGGGGGGCATGTGTTGGGTGGGTCATTAGGGATAGTTGTTGGGCCAGGGTTGGGGTGGATGTCCCCTTCTAGCAACAGTTGAGCTGCTATGTTGGTAATGGTTTTAAGGTAGAGTACAGTTAAGATGTGAGGTCTGAGGTTGGGGTGTTTTTTGGGTTGTGAGGTGTAATGAAGTGGAGAGAAGTTGGAAGAGAAAAGGGGGATGGATGACTGGCTGAGTATTTATATGGGGGGTTGCATGTGGTATGAGGATAGGTGGGGGATCTGAAGCAGTGTAGATTAATGAGTGGGTGGTGATAAGCGGTGCTAATGTTGATTAAGTATAGACAGGTGGTTAAGGAGAGCAGGAATATGGGGATGGTAAAGTGATGGGAGTTGGGGGGGTCTGAGTCATAATGTCAATGAGATCTATGTGTTTCAGTGATGTTGGTGGGGGGAGTGAAAAGTGTGTGCAGTGTTTAGGCAGATATAGGGTGTGTTATCGAACATAATTAAATGTCAAAAAGTCAAGTTAAATATGAACAATCCATGTGAATAATCCTATCTACTGGTTGATTAATACAGCCACAAAGCCAAATGTAAAATCTTCAAAATGTAGTCATCCAAAGCAAGAAGAGTGAGTCCCACAAAAAGTAAATTGCTCCGTTCCAGCTACATGTAATGAAGTCTATAAAAAAAAAAACCTGTGTGTTTATAAGTGTGCCGTTGGTGACTTAAATTCAGTGCCAATCACAGTAAAGTTGAAAAAAATGGTCACAAATGGTAAACAGCACTTTGCTGTGTGAATGATATAATCCAGATTTACCGTTCTTGTTTAACCAAGCTGAACAGATTTTCTAACAGTCAACAAACAGTGATGGCAAGTGAAAAAGGTCAAAGGGTTTACTTCCTCGCAACACAGACTGTGAAAAAGATCTGTGTCTAGTGCAAACCCGCCAAAAAATGAGTTCAAACGTCAGAAAATTCAATTATGTCTGAACCCAGTGAAACAATATCCGGAAATAAGGAAAAATACATACACTAAATGTATGAAATCCAACCAGCTCACAAGATGAATCCCGGTTGCCAATCCTTCCTTTAATGTCAATGTTGAGGTATCCACAGTAAATTGTCCGTTGATAGCACCAACCACAAGTAACATCTTCTCTTCATCTAGTGCATTTCCTCCATAGTACAATTTATTTACTTAACATAGCTTCTCTGTGTACTGACTAAATTTTTCAATGCATTGCTATTGCTCTCTATAATTTGGCCTTCCTGGCAAACATGAGCACCCACTCTACATCCATTCCTTCCATTGCCAGCTTTATGCTTGGTATTCTGAAACAGTTTTGGAACAGATTTTTATCATTTTGTTGAACAAACTAATCAAATACCTCTTTGTTAAACTTTATCCATTGAAAATTAATCCATCGAACGATCATTTCAGCAAAGTTTCTCCCAGGGAAAAAAATTGCTTGGCTGACCTACCAACCATCACAAAAAAAACATAATTCAAAACCCACCCAGGTGGGGGGGGGCCTGCACCGCCCACCTCCCTAACTAAATATACCAACTCCGAGATCGCACTACAGTGGAGAAAAGGGCAAACTCTCAATGACGGCCAACTAGTTTTTCTGTCTAGGAAAAGCTTTGCTGAAATGATCGTTCGATGGATTAAGTTTCAACAGATGAAGTTTAACAAAGTTATTTGATTATTAATTTGTTTGACAAAATGATATAGGCCCTGTTGGAACTGCCTAATGCTGACTGACAAGTATACATCTCATAAATTACATCATGTTGGTCTAATGGTAGTTTATCTATATAAGCATTGCACATACACAGATGGTCCATAAGCAGTACGCAAGCTCCCTTATACCTTCTCAAGCCCGCACCAAGCTAACATATGCTGAAGTAAGAAAAAAATCACTTGCCAAGCCCCCAAGAATTGGGACTGAAGTGCCAGAAAAGCAGTGCACTAATGCAACTCTGCTGACTTAGTGAAGCAACAGGTAACACTGAATATTGTACATTATATTGTATGGCCTATGACTAAGTAACGTTTCCCTGACTGTAGGGATGACATGGTTTTCAAGATCATGACCACGGTAGAATTTGTAGTTACGATGTAGCTATATCAAATTGGAACAATTTTTTTGTTATTAAAACGCTGTTGCAAGGAGTGTAGTAGACAGTGGGTGGCAGCGTTCAAGTGGCACTTGTATTCTTTGACATGTACTATGATATCAGCTTCTTGACCATAAACATGATGTATGACTGCTTCTAACAGGCGTATAATGATAGCCATCTTCTAGTTCTGTAAGCCAGCTTTCAGTTACTGGATGCTGATGACTTCTTATAAGTGTAAAACTCATGCCCGTATGTAGCACAAATTTGCTTGTTCACTTTATTTCATTAGTAAAGGCCACTGTAGATTGCTGAACCATTGTGCAGAAACATTTGTATTTCAGGCAGCATGTATACATCTCTCATGATGCCTTGAAAAAGGAGGATGTGATGTCCTTTTCACTCTTCCTCACTATTGGGTTATGGATCAGATCTTTGAATCTGACTTGGACACATTTTCCAGACTTGGATCCTAGTCATGAGCTCCTCCCATAATGCTCGACACCATCCCTAGCTTCCTCAAATTTCATTTGCTGCCTTTGTGTACAGACAGAGGATTCCAAGTCTTGAGTTGGAAGAATTTTTACTTATCTAAATCTAGCTAAACCTTTATTTTTCTTCTGTCCTTCCTCAGTGCCCGCTTGCGGCTTGATATGTTGCCTTTCTGTTTTCAGTAGAACTCGTAGTATTATTAATTCATCTAGAGTCGATCTCTCTGGTGTTCATTTTTCAGTTGCAGACTTCTGTCAGGAAATGGATGGTAACACTAAGTCTTTGTCCGTTTTTTTGGTGCTAAGGGCTGTTTTTGATCAATGGAGTTATTGTTTTTTGTCTGGCTGCTAAAGCAATCTTTTAGCAGTATACTGTCTCACAACTTGTTTTTTGGTTTGGATATCTTTCCAATGATTTCTGCTGGCCAAAAGTGTCAGTACCATGGCTTAACCCCTTTGAAGTGTTGAGTGTTTGGCTTGTTAACTCTTTGTTTGCTCAGTTCAAGTGACACTCTTCCAACAGCAGTATAAATGTCTGAGCATTTAATTCCGTACATATACAGGCATTAGAGTTTCAACTTTCACATCTCTAGAACATGCATGGTATACAAGACCATATTTTTGGCCCATTTTTCATAAAATTATATTTTATTCTGGAAAATTAATGGTAATCATTAGACTGAAGTTAGAAAAATGACAGACGTTTGAGTTTCAGACTTCATACCCTTCAGAATTTTCATGTTAATGCAAAACCTGTTATTCTGTCAACTTTCTAAGTTTTAAGAGCAATATTTAAAAATTGTGCGTATCTTTCAGGCTCTTATCCCACTTGTTTATGGTTTTGTGCAGATTTATTGCTCTAAGAAGTTGAAAGGTATGCACAAGACCTCTCATTCCTGCAATGTTCTTACTTGTTTCTCCCGGGGCTCAAACCCCCCCCCCCCTGTAAAAAAAAAAGGGGGGGGGACTGAATTCTAAAATAAGGATTTTGGATAAAATGCTTTGGACCCAAACTTCCTAGAAGCCTCCTTCAGATCCCAAGTCCTCTTTAGAGCTGCTAGGCTCGGCCCCTATGATGCTTTCCAAATATCTGCCTACCCCCATTGGATCCTAAGCCTTTGGATCCAAATGGTTTTGGCTTCTGTTATAGAATACAGGGCTTTGGACAACTTCCTTGAGTTGCTGGTATTTGTGGACTTTTTTGGATCCTTCATCCCCGCCTCCCAGATCCGATCGATTCGACCATTCCTTTTTCATTGGATGCTCGCATTGGGACCTGATGGACTCCATGTGCCCAGGGAGGACTTGGCTCTTCTCTGATCTGATGCCTTCAGATCTGGAGGTTCTAGGTTGCTGTGGTTTGCTTCAGACCTGAAGCAGTCCTTGGATCTAATGGTTTTTGGTTCATTCTTTGTTGCCTCTGTGCCAGATTATGCCTCCCTGCTGTACAGAACTTCACCGAATGTCTAGATTTTTACTTCCAGACCTACTGAACTACTGTGTCTTGCTTCATATCCAAAGCACTCCTCGGATCCATGACTTTATTGCTTATTGATCTGAAGTAGTTTACTTCATTTGCTCTTCAACCTGTGGGATAAGGATCCATATTGGAACCAAGATGGCAGTTTCACCAGCATCTAATCCAAGTTCCAAGCTCCTCCCCTTACGCATAATACCCCTCCTTCTCCTTCCTTCCCTCAGATCTCGTTTGCCGTGGCTTTGCCTAACAATCGTGGTCTTGGAGCTCCAGGTGTGGTGCTTGCTTTAATAGTGTTTTCTCAGGACGTTTGGGGACAAGAGTGAACTTTCTTATTGAATTTAGGTCAAGGTTTCCCTCCCCTTCCTCATATTGCATCATGAAAAAAAAAAAAAGTTTAGTTAGAGTTTTCCTATAGTAGTGTGTGTGTGTGTGTGTACTTGGTTCTGAAAACTGTTGATTTCTTCTGCTTTATTTTCGGGCATGGCTGAGCAGAATAAGCCTGTCTTTTGAAAGTATGCAGAGTGCGGCCATAAGTTATCCCCAGCGGATGGCCACACTGTGCGTGGTATGTTTAGGGGTCACACATCTGTCGACCGACTGTTCTATTTGCGTGGGTTTTAACTTGCAGGCCTTGAAAAATTGCAAGGCCAAGCTGGTGATGAAGGGGCTGTTGTCTGCTTTGGGGGCGGCTGTCCCGCTACTACTGCTACAGTCATGGCGGTGACTGCTTCTGCTGCTTCCGCCTCTTCCTCCTCTCAGGCCGGGACTCATCCTCCTGTTCAGAGGCCTGTTGAAGGGGAAATGCTGAGAAAGGATAAAGATAAAGCTAGGAAGAGGTCCCCCGAACTGGTCGGGTCCTCCACAGAAACTCCAGGCTGTTTCCAGGCCTAGTACTCCTCGGCTTCAGTCACTGAGGTTCTCACCAAAGCTGGAGGAGGCTAGACCTTCTTCCAGGATGCCGGTGCACTGACCTTCTAGGTCGGCATCAGTGGCTTCTTTGTCACACTCCACCAGATGTTTGAGTGAAGCGGAGATGAATAAAATGATGATTTATTCACACCCAGATCCAGATTGGAATCTTGCCAGCCCCCTCTCCCTCAGGAGGGGGGAGTTTGCTCCCTTTTTTCACTGCAATAACTCCTTCTTCGATTCGACCCTCTGTATTGGAGTTTTAATATCTGAGGAGTCTCAGAGTTGGGGGGGCAGCACCAATGGTAACTTGTACAATTGCATTGTGACAGTGCCAGTCATTGCCCTGAGCACATTGGATCTGACGAGTTCGGACCCGAGCAGCTCTTGGAGCTGTAGTCGGGAGTCTGATCTGATGCGGGGTTTACATTGGCTCTGACCGTGTCAGTTCATGGCCCCCCTTTGGCATCTCAGCACCTGCAGGCTTGGCTCCAATTCCACACCTGGTCCAGGGAGTGCAGCTTCCTTACTGGTGGCCCAGGAGGCTCTTTCTCCTTCGGCATTCAATGTGGTGGAAAGGATGCTCTCGAGTGGGTCGAGACCCTAGACTATTTCCTTGGATTTCATCCCAGCTCCCTTAGCTCTGGATGCTACCTCGGCCATTTTGTCCACTCAGAGACAGCCCATGCCCGATGTGCCCCAGGTGGTTCCCCTTGTGGAACAACAGACTGTTTGCGAGTCCGCTTTGGACAGTCCCTCCAAAGAGGCTCCTTACAAACAGACATGGAAAAGGAGGCACCTGGCATCCTCCCCAGAGTCCCTCACTGAAGACACCGACTTGGAGGAGGGGGAAGGCTCCCCAGATCACCCCCCGACGATGTCTCATTTGGAGAAATCATGGAAATCATGCACCAATTGGGAGGTTGGCCTGCCCCCAAGCCTACCTCGGATGAGTCTGTGTTTCTGGAGGACTTTGGCGTGGGCTCATCTACTTCTTGGGTGCCCCTTCCCGTGGATCCATTGGTGGACCTTATCACCTCCCGGGCATGGAAGGAACCGGACACCATGGAGCCAATTCCAAAGCGCCCAGACAAGATCCTAAGTCACCCTTCAGATAAACCTAGTTGGAACAAAGGGTCCCCTATGAACACTATGGTGGTAGCAGCAGCCACCAAAAAATAACTATCCCAAGAAAGTTCTACGGTCCATCCTCCTAACTGTGAGTCCAGGATGATGGCTTGCCTAGGGAAGGCGGGTATACTCCTCGGCTACCTTTTCCAAAAGGGCACTGAATTATTTGGCACACATTACCAGACTGCAGCGTGACCTTATCAAAGAGCTAGCTGAGTCATCTCTGGAGTCCATGTCACTGGAGGAAGTGCATTTTCTCCACGCAGATGGCTACTCTAAAAGCGGTATCCAACACGTCCATGCGCCTCCTTCCGCATGCCACTGAAGGAGCGGCAGGGGTGGCCGAGTTGGGCGTTGCCATGAGGTGTCACGCTTGGCTCAGGCTGAGTCAGTTCACGGAGCCCTTTAAGGCGTCATTTGCAAATGCCCCTTATGATGGTTCTTCCTTGTTCAGGAACATCGTTTGTGAGACATTGGTCCAGAGCAAAAAGGATGGGAAGACACTATCTGCCAACTGGATCTGGTTAGCTAACCCTCAAAGATCCTTCTCCAGGAATCAGCGAGGGCAAAAGAAGATGTGGTTCCAGAAGTATCAGTATTCCTGGGATGCTCAGGACTCATCTTCCCCCAGAGGCAGAGGGGGTTTTGATAGACACTGGCCCAGAGGCAGAGGGGTTCTGAGGAATGTGGGGTCTCGAGAACCGTTCTCATACAGGCCTGCGCAGCAGCCCTGAGGGGTTGCCTGACTGCTCTGCTCTGGAGGCAGTCGGGGGTCATCTTTCTTTGCACCTAACTGCATGTGAGTCCATGTCAACAGACCATTGGGTGCTTCAGATCATCATATCCAGAGGCTATTCTATCTCCTTTGTGGAATTCCCTCTTCCACCGAAACACCTCCCAGATGTACCACCTGTGCAAAGGGAGGTAGCAGTGCTCAAGATAGACAAGCTGCTAAAGAAATGACAGCCTGTCCCCTATGACAGTCTGGATCGGGCATTTACTCCAGGTTCTTTTTTGTGCCAAAAAAGACGGGAGACCTAAGACCTATTCTGGATCTTTCCACCCTCAATCTGTCAGTTGCCAAAGAGAAGTTTCAGATGGTCACATTGCAATCCATCCTGCCTTATCAGCAGGAGAAAGACTGGATGTGCTCTATAGATCCCCGATAGATCTCCAGGACGCATACTACCATATAAAGATTCACAGACCCTCCAGGTGGTCCCTCCTGTTCTGGCTGGGAGCAAATCATTATCAGTTTTGAGCCCTACAATTCGGTCTCACCACAGCCCCCATGGTGTTCACCAAGGTCATGGCAGTTGTAGCAGTTCACCTGAGGCTTCAGGGGATACAGGTCTTCCCATACCTGGACAATTGGCTCCTTGTTGCTCCCACCAAGCATCTACTTTGTCAAGCCAGACACTACTTTTTGAAGCTGTCAGGCCACCTGGGAATCGCTGTCAGCACAGCAAAATCTTCTCTGATCCCAGTCCAGGTTCTCGAGTACATTGGAGCAATGATAGACACTATGCAAATGAAGGTTTTAATAACCTAGGAGAGAATTCGGAGCTTACAACTCCATGTGTCCCTGATCATTCAGTCACACCTCCCATCAGCAGAGATGGTACTTTGAGCTTTGGGTTCTATGGCAGCCACTATTACCCTTCCCTATGCTCGACTTCTTATGCGGGTTCTACAGTGGATATTAGCGCTTCAATGGTCATGGTTAGATCTGCCGTTGACGCATCCAAAACACATCAACAAGGTTGGCAGGGTGTCCCTCCTCTGGTGGATGCACTCCTCGGAACTGGTCGATGGACATCACTTCATTGCAGCCCCTCCCCAAGCCAAGGTGACCACGGATGCCTACCAACTAGGCTGGGTGGCATTGCTCGGGAAGAACAGTCTAAGGCACGTGGTCCCTGAATGAGACCAAGTTGCATATCAGTGTTCTAGAGATGAGGGCACTCCTTTTGGCATTGCAGGCCCTTCATGCCTTTCTCCCTCTGGGAACAATTGCAGTACAGTCAGACAGTTTGTCAGTAGTCTGGTACATCAACAAGCAGGGAGGAACCAGATCTTATCCCCTCTGTCGTGAGAGTCTGGGAATGGGCGATCTTCACCAGCTGGTTTCTGATAGCAATGCACATTCCGGGACGGTCCAACATACTGGCGGACAAAGTGAGCAGGATTATTCCGATGCCTTACGAGTGGTCTCTGAATCCTTCAGTAGCAGAGCAGATCTTCCTAGAGTAGGATTGGCCTTGCTGCAATCTCTTCACATCTCCTTCCAACACAAAATGCAGCGAGTTCTTTGCTCTGAACCACCCTTAGGGGAGTTCCCCCCAGAGACACTCTAGTTCATGTTTGGCATCCTGGTCTTCTCTATGCTTACCACTTATTTTCAAGTTCCTCCAGAAGGCTGACAGGCTGGGGAGCAGAGTGATCCTCATTCTGGCCTTAGCAAGTATGGTTTCTCTTCCTCTGGTGACATCTTCTAACTCCTCCATGGATCTTGCAGCTGATTCTGCATCTCATCTCTCACCCCTCAGGGGTTACACATCCAAACCTGGACAGTCTAAAGCTCACTGCTTGGTTGCTCCAGTTCCTGTGATAGCTAGGACTCACGGTTTATCTTCTCCGGTCAAGACTATTCTGGCGGCAGCTCACAAATTGTCTACCAGGAAGCTTTACCGCAGTAAATGGAAGAGTTTTTCCATCTGGGCTTCTCAAAGGGATCTGGACTGTTTCACAGCTCCTGTCCCAGCGCTGTTGAAATTCTTGGCATGTATATTTCACCAAGGTGCTAGCTATTCTATGGTGTAAGTTCAATTGGCTGCCATTTCCAACTTTCATATTGGGGAAAACATGGTTTCTTTAGCATCCTCTAAACTTTGTAAAACCTTTATTAAGGATACTTTCCTTTTAAGACCCCTGGTGAAGGATCCTACCCCTCCTTGGGATCTGACTTTGGTTTTATAGGCTCTGGTTGCTCCACCCTTTGAGCTGGCTGTGTCAGTGGACCTAAAATTTTTATCCTGGAAAACTGCTTTCCTAGTAGTTATCACATCGGCTAGGAGTGTTTCAGAACTTCAAGCATTGTCTATCAAAGCTCCGTATATGGTTTTCCATAAGGACAGGGTGTCACTTCATACCAATCCATCCTTTCTTCCCAAGGTGGCTTATGAGACTAATATAAACCAAACAATTAATTTACCAGTGTTCTTTCCAAATATTCGGAACAGGGGTGAATATAAATTGCACTTGTTTAGATGTACATAGACAACTGAGGTTTTACTTACACAGAACTAAGAACTTTTGCAAGTCGGATCAGTTATTTGTCATAGCCTAGTACCTACCTATGACGCTATCTGCCCAAAGGCATTTGTAAGCCTAGCCAGAATGTGTTGGCTTTTGCCACCCCCTTAGATTAGTTCCCTGTGCCTCTGTCCAGCAGAGCTACTGAAGTGATTCCCGGGATAAACATGGTTTCCCATCCACTCGTCAAGGTTTCTTTTGAAGAGTGTTAGCAAGGAGCTCTGCCTAATGTAGATTGGAAACTTGTTCCAAAACATGGGGAGTCTCTGGGACAGGAGTCTATCCCTCCAGCACATCCTATTTATTGTTGTGGTGAGGTTTATATCCCTAGAGCGTGTGGCTCAAGGGGATAAGGTTTTCTTTAGGTGGAGCATGTCCATCAATTCAGGGTTGGACATGGCCTTGTATGTCAGGCAGAGATCACCTCTGAGTAGACGGTATGCAACCGAGTACAGCTGGAGTTTCTTCAGTCAAGCTGCATATGGAATCTGTTTGAGGCCAGTGATCCTCTTGGTGAGGTACTTCTGTGATCTTTCCATCTGTTGCAGGTGTCTTGTAAGGTACATCCCAAATGGGGTGTTGTACTCGATAATGGGTCTGATGAGTGATGAGTAGAGGGGCACAATGACCTCTTTTGATCTGGATGTGAACCCTTTTGTGATTAGGTGGGCCACATAGAAGGATTTTCTAACCACTTTGGCAATGTGATTATCAAAGGTGAGATTGCTATCTACTTGGGTCCCCAGATCCCTTATTACGTCTTCCATATTTAGGGGACTACCACCTATGTGGTAGTTTGTGGGTACTTTGTTTTTTCCAAAGGGGATGACTATGCACTTTTTGGCATTTAGTATGAGGCTATGATTTTGACACCAGGTATCCGTCTCAGTGAGACCCTTTTGGAGGATGTCTGTGTCAGCTGGAGAGTCAATTATAGCTCCTAGTTTGCAGTCGTCTGCGAACGTGGTCAGCCATAGTCCTCCTGTGCTTGCCTGTACCTCTGAGAAGTATATGCCAAACAGGAGGGGTCCTAGGACTGAGCCCTGGGGGAATGCCACTTGTAACCGGTTTAGAGTTGGACCTAGCTCCCGCAACTCTCACCATGTGGGTTCTGTCCATGAGCCAGGTGGCAACCCATCTTGTGACGTAGGGGTTTATGTTCAGGCTGGTGAGCTTGTCTATAATACCAGAATGAGGAATGGTGTTGAAGGCCTTAGTGAGGTCTAGGTAGGCGGTGTGTATCACCTTTCCCTCATCTATAGCCTTGGTAACGGTCTCAAAGAAGTCCACCAGGTTTAGGAGTCATGATCAGCCCTTAACAAAGCTGAACTGGGTAGGGTCCAGTGTTTGGAGGTTCCCAATGTCTCTCTTAATGAGTTCCATGATGATGCGCTCCATAGCCTTGCAGACCAAGCTAGTCAAGCTTGTAGGGTGATAGTTCCCTGGGTCTGTTGTGGCTCCACCTTTGTGGAACGGAGTAACCATTGCTGTGCGCCACTCTATGGGTACATAGCCTGTGGAGAGGCTGAGTTTGAATAGTGTGTTTAGGTGAGGGGTTAGTTCACCTTTGAGCTCAAATAGGATGCAGCCTGGGACACCATCCAGTCCCATTAATGCTGTGTTTGTGGCTTTGGAGAGGACTGTTTTAACCTGAGTGTCTGTGATTTTTTGGACTTTATATTCTTCTGGTATGCTTATGGGCCCTTTTGAGGGTGAGAGGGGGGTGAAGTTTGCGCTGAACCTGTCTGCCAGGATGTTGGCGATATCAGTCGGTTCAGTGTATTTTGTGCCATTCTGCACCAACTCCGGGCAGATCTGAGCATTGCCACTTAGATTCTTGACATAACTAAAGAATGCCTTGTGGGTATCTTTGGAGTCGATGGCAATTTTTCTTTCAAAGCTCGCCTTGGATGATTTTATGAGGGAATGTAGTTTCTTGCTGATACTGATCAGGGATGTCTTCCCTTCTTGGGATTTTACTCTTTTCTGTATTAGTTTCCTCTTCCTATTGTATAGCTTGTTTATGGCAGGAGTCCACCAGACTGGTTTTCTTTTCTTGGAGGACTGAGTCTTGGTTTTGCTTGGGATGGCACGATCTATACATTCTTGTAGGTGCCCGTAGAATGCATTAGTAAAGGATTTTGCAGCTTGGATAGCGTTATCCTTCAGCATCCACCTCGGTCTTATGTGAAGTTTGCTTTTGAAAAGTTTTTCACGATGGTTTCCTTGTCCCGGGGGGTGGGGGCAGAATGTGGATATCCAAAGTGATTTGTTTATGGTCAGATCTAACCAGCGAGGGGTTGACCTCTGGTGTGGAACACCGGTCGCCCATGTTGGTGATGACCAGGTCCAATATGTTGGCACCTCTGGTGGGAGTGTTGACCAGTTGAACCAGGGTGTTGGAGTTTTTATAAATTCTAGGAAATGTTGGGCAAGGGAGTTAGTACTTGATTAGTTCTCCCAGTTAATGTTTGGGTAATTGAAATCACCCAACATTCGGGTGTTTAGTAGGACTGCGACATGGTGGGTGATCTGTAGCAAGCTAAAATTTGAATTGCAGTTTTGCCCATTGTTAGTTGAACGTGGATGATCTCTGAAGCATCGTGCTGTGCCACTAACCTGGAGGTGTGGGTATTCTTGATGAATATGGATACACCCCCACCTTTTGTAGTTTAGTTTGGGTTCTGTGGCCGAAATGTATGGTATGAGTTGTAGCCTGGTAGTGCTGGGGTGCTCTCTAAACCAGGTTTCTGTTACTGCACATATATCGATTTCTCCATACTGAGGAGTGCCTCGAGTGCGTGCATTCTGAGGTTTAGACTTTTGGCATTGAGTCACATTACCCTCAGTTTTTTGTTGCTTGTGCTATTTACGGCGGTGGGTTTGTCTTTTGAGCCTTGCCTAAAAAAGGCACTTTGGGGGTGGCAAGAGCCTTGGACAATATTCGAAAGCCTAAGAGTGATAGGTGCAAACCATCTCTAGCGAAGCAGCTTGGCTTGTCGAGCATGTCATCCCAGGTGGACAGACACTGGATCCCGTTTGAATGACACCAGAAACTTAGCCAATTGTTGAAATTGAGAATTTTTTTTTTTGGTATGATTCTTGGTGAGGGCAGGATGCTACTCAGGATCATACCGGCCTGGACTATGTGATCAGAGAGCTCTTCCATGTCTCTCTTTATGTAGTCCAGGGAGGTATGGCTCGGGTCATTCACACCAACATGGACAATGACAGGGTCATATTTGTACTTGTTCTGGAGTGACCTGAGTGCTTGTGTTATGTGGCGGATCCTGGCACCCGACAGGCAGCTAACTGTAACCTTCTCCTTAAACAGCCTAGTGAGTGGGACGTCAGTGTGCCTGACTATAGCGTCACCTATTACTAGTATGTTGGGTATGTTATTTTGCCTTAAGGGCTGTGATGGCATGGCACACTGGTTTTGTGAAGTATGTGTTTCATGGTTTGTGTTAGGTGGTGGAGGTTGCGTGGATGTTTGCTTTGTAGGTCTCTGTTGGTTTTGCAGATTTTTATTTAGAGCCTCCGAGTATGTTTTCATGTATTTGTGTTTTTTTTTTTTTGCTGGTGCTGTTTTAATGGGTCTATGTGAGACTGGTGGTGTGATGCAAGTATTTCCCTTCTCCTCTTGACTGTCTGATCCAGCCCTGGGTTGAGAGAGCTTAGCCTCCTGTTTGGCTGTATAATTGCATCTCTCGCATGTATTAGTGTTTAGTGGTGGGAGGAGAGGGTTGTCTGTGTACATGAGGCAGTTGTAACATTGCCTCAAAATGCCCAGATTCACCAGTTGGACTGGAGAGTACACCTGAAACTGCCCTTTGGACATGCTTGGATAGGTACAGTGAACTGTTTTACTGGATGGCTAGTAAGGTTGAATGGAGAACCTTGTCCTTCTGTACAGTACAGGAGGGTTTAGTGCTAGGGTTTATAAGTGCTTGCTACAAGTTTTGAGCCAAGTGCCAGGCTGAGAAATGAATGGCTTGAGTGCGTAAGTTGAACGTTTGTCTAGTTGCAAGGGAAAAATTGAAGAGGAGACTTTGTGGAGCCGGGAATACTTTTACCCTAGCTAACAGGTGCTGCCCAGTGTGCAAAACTGGGCAAATGCAGTATTTATAGTAGGGAAATGAAAGAGAGAGAAATTAGCCCAAAATGGCCAATAAACTACTAATTTCTGGGCTGAAACTACTCCTCCAGGGACAGATAGGCTGCTCAAAGCTCCCCTCTCTCACAGGTGAACAGAGAAACTTCCTTCTATCCAAGTAAGGTATGGGCAAACACAGAGATTTGTAACACAGCCCTGAATTCAGCACTAACCTGAAAACTGGACTATACTAGCTTAGAAAGGTGGGAAACGGGTATATTTCTGGGGGGGGGTTGTTTTTTTCAGAAAATAAAGCAGACACAATCAAAAAAGCACTTTAAATGCACAGAAAAGGATACTTATTGTTATATATCGCAGATCAGAGTTGTAGTCAATGCCCCTAGTAATAAAGTAGGAAGAAACACAAATACAGTAAAAGCAGATGAATAAAGTGCAATTTTTTATATATATATATATATAACAATAGAAAATGAACAAATTGATTTAAACAAGTTACCCAATTAACCAGAAAAAAGCTCAAAACTGAGCACTGTTTCAGCAGTCTTCAATCAGACAAGTTCTAACTGCACACTCCTGCTACTAGGGTGCAGGGGAACCTTCTCCAAAAAAAGATGTCCTGGATCAGTGCTCAAGTTATACAAACAAAGCTAGATTCAGCAGGCCTGAATATGGTCAATGCTACAGCAACAAGGCACACCAATTTCAGAAAGAAACAGTTCAAATAAGCAGGAACAATAAGCCTGTGACCAGAAATTCCCAGCTCAGAAGGGCAGAATCCAGCCTCTCCTCCCACAAGAGTGCAGACCACAAATCTTCTTAATGTAGAAGAATGTTGTCATTCTCTAAACCCTTTCTGGGCAAACCAATCTCCAAGGTAACTTTGGCTAGATGGATCTCTTTTTGTATCCTTCAGGTATACAAAGACAAGAGTATGTCACCCCTGGGTCAAGTGAAAGTACATTCTAGTAGATTCATGGCTACTTTGGCAGCTTTTTGGTCCAGGATGTCTCTGGATGATATTTGTTCTGTGGCTACTTGGTCCTTGTCTCATACCCTCATTTCTCACTGTAAGCTGGACATGATATCTAGAGGGAGAGCATCCTTTGGCTCTGCGGTGCTCTGGAATATCCTTCCATGAGGGCCACCCAGGTGTCTAGTAGTTGGGGACTCTGCCTCACAGGTTGAAGAGCAAATGAAGTAAACTACTTCAGATAAAGAAGTCACCATAATGTTCCATCTGAGTAGTTCTACTTCACTGGTCTTCAACTGTCCCTCACTCCTTACTCCTGACTTTACGGTTTATTACTCTGGTAGGTGGGAGAGAGCTCCTCTGTGGCTCTCCTGTTCTTGCTGGTAGGTTTATATACAAACTGTTGTGATAAGGTCTTATTGGGTCAGGCTTCGGTGGATGGTGCAGTAAACTCAATCTGAGGGAAGGAAGGCGATGGAGAGGTATTACAGGTAAGGGGAAGAGCTTGGTGCTCGGATTAGATGCTGGTGAAACTGCCATCTTGGATTCATTATGGATCCATATCCCACAGGTTGAAGACAAATGAAGTAGAACTACTCAGAGGGAACATTATGGTGAGTACATAACTTTTTTGTTGCCAATATACCTGACCATACCTCTCAACTGCACAGTTTTTTGCAGAACCAAAGCCCTTTTTGGATCCAGGTCCCTCCTCCTCAGATCTAGGTCTCTCCTCCTCAGATCCGATATGTTAGGATGTTTCTCTTCTTTGGATCCTAACCTTAGGATCCAAAAGATAACTGTTTGCCTGCAGAGAGCTGGACATTTCTGTGATCCCAAGCTACTGATCAATGAAGTGTTCTTCGGATCCCAGGGGACTTCAGATCTGAAGTCCCTACTGTGTTGCCTTCGGTCCTCCTTTCTTTCTTTCCCCGTGAGGGGGGGGGAGTGTCCTAACAGTATCGCACTGTTATGGAATTCTGAAGGCACTCTATTAGACTGAGTTTTTCCTTTCCAATCAGGATACAGGCTTGCCTTGGAGACTTGTATTGGATCCTGTTTTTCTAATTATCTACATAGGTTCTTTTCATTTCTGTTCTGTTAAGGTCCTTGAAATTGGTTATTCCCCAGTCTTCCTATTTCTGTATTGCCACACAGGAGCCTCCATCATGGAGTCCCTTTTCTTGCTACTTTGGGACAAGGTTTGGCATCCAACCCTTCCCTCCTTACTAGAAGACTTCAAATTGGCAGACAGAGATATCTTGCTCTCCCTAGCTGGTGTGTTTCTCTTTTTACTTACAGACCAGGACTTGCTTCATACTCAATCCCTGCCCACTATCTACTCCAGAATATTTGTTTCCTGAGGAGTTTTTTCCGTTGGATTACGTTAGATGGGAGACCATCCGACTCCCTCATTGGGTCTTTCTTGGAGGATAGGAGAATTCTTCAAATTCCCCTGATAGCGTCTCCATTCTGTAGACCCTTTCTGGAGCACAACAGCCCCCATGGGTGCTACAGTAGTGACCTTCATGCCCAGATAAGAGTTTGCGATCAAGTTCCTTTTTCTCTTCCTCCCTACAGTAGTCCAGAACTTTGAACATTGTTGGATTCTGCTAGTTTACCAGATAATTGCCTTTAGGAGATGTGTGTGTATGTGGCTGGGTGATCTCGCAAGCCCCCAAGATACCCCCTTTTTCTGTTCTTTGCAGAGATTCTTTAAGTATCCCTCTAATTCACTCTTCACCTCCAGTACTTGGAGTCTGATACTCCACATAGTGGATGGCGCTTTACATCCAGATGGTCATAGCTCCTCTTTATTCAGGGCATTGGGGAAGGTTGTGCATGCCTTCAGTTAGCAATCAGAACAGCAAGACCCTGCTTACTGCCAGATCCTAAACCTTTCTTCTCCCTCCCTTGGCATATATTCTTACTAAAGGATGTTTGCATAGGATCATATGATGTTAGTAGGCTAATGACCCCGGGGCCCTTACAAGCCTAGGCAGGTACAATCCGTGTTCCCAAGGTTGTCTGGTTCAAGCAGACACTAAAATCAGTACCTAATTGCCCCTCTCCAACAAGAGGGACACATGTGGAACTCCCAGAGTGAATTTCCGATTATTCATCCAGTCATCCAAATTGTGCTTAAATAGGGCCAATGAGGGGCTTTATTTAACATGAACAGGAAGCATGTTCCAAATGTGGGGCAACCTCTGTGAGACAAATCTGTCCAGCAAGTTCTGTTGATGTCACATACCAGATTAATGTCCTGTGAGTGAGTGACCCCGTGTGCCATTTGACTTGTAAATGTGCAGTGTTTCCATTAAAGCTGGGTCAGAGATTGCTGTACATGCAAGATACAGGTTGCCTGTGCTCTGTAGACCTTTAGGATGCATAATATCATATCAGAACAGATGAATGCAAAACTGAAAGTCATCTGCACTTCACGTTGGGACCCAGTCATTACCAATTCAAAGCTCTGCCCTTTGGACTCACCACAGCCCCCAGGGTGGTTACCGAATGCATGGCAGTAGCGGCAACTCAACTGAGGCTGAAAAGGTTCCAGGTGGTTCTAATTCCCTGGACATTGCCATAAATCTGGCCAAACCGAACCTGTCTCCATTTCAGAATTTGGACTTCATTGATGTTCGTCTGAACACTACACACTGAGTGGCATCATCACCGCTACACTATACAATAACATTCAGAAAACAGATGTGGGACATTCTGTCTCTTCTGTCTTCATAAAAAAATGAATATTAATACTGAAAGTTTTAGGCTCTGTCAACTGCCATCATCTTAGTCACCCTTAACAAGGTTCTTTAGACCAATCTTCCAACAGACCTTGGCAGTCCAGTGGTCTATTCTTTACCAACCTCTATATGTTCCTATCGATCTATCTGCAATCTGCAAATGTCATCTACAAGAGTGGTCTCTTTTATATGACCTCGGCCTAGGGAGGCCATTTGTTCTGCTTTCACCCACAGCCACAGAATCCATGGATGCTTCCCAGCTGGGGTGGGGGGCATTACAAGGGTATAATTGTACAAGGTTCGTGGATCTACATGGAGGCCAGATTAAATATCAGTGTTCTAGAGAGAGAACAATCCATCTGATATTGCAAGTCTTTTCAGGACATTCTCCCCTTTGGGACTGTTACACTGCACACTGACAACATGTCCGTAATCTGGTATATTAACAAGGAGGAGCCTGATCTTACCCGTTTTGCAGAGGAGTCATGAGAGTACTGGAAATGGCATTTCTTCAGACCGCTTTCCAGTTGCAATGCGCATACCGGGGAAAATCCAACTTTCTTGTAGACAAACTCAGCAGGTCCATATTAATCCCTCACGACTCAATCCCTCAATCATTTCAGTGGCAAATCTTTTTTCAGCCATTGGGACCAACCTTGCTGCGACCTCCTTGCTTCCCCCCTAAACAACAAGTGGAGTAAGTATTTCACTCTGATCCCTCCTCTGGGGTAGTCACCTAAGCATGGTCTGGTTCACGATTCCCCCCCCCCCCATCCCCTGTATGCTTACCATTCTCTTCCTTTAATCCAGAGCTTCCCACAGAAAGCTAGCAGGCTGAAGAGTTCAGTTATCCTCATTGCCCCCTTCTGGCCTCATCAGATATGGTTTCCCTTTCTCTGGTCTCGTCTGAAATATCCTGAATGAATGCTGGAGCCCAGACAGGACCTCCTTTCTCACCCATCAGAGAATCAACATTCTTATCTTCAAGTCCTGAAATTAACCATATGGTCTCTCCAATTCCAGGTCCAGGCTTGCCTTACCTGTTTGAGATATAGTTTTTGACATCTCGTAAAGCCTCTACTAAGAAGGTGTCCAGAAGCATATGGAAAAGACTTGCTGTTTGGGCTACCAAAGGAAATATCAATCCCTTCTCGGCAGCAATTTCAGCCATCCATCCTTTTCTTCTCTTTTAAGAAAGGGGCTAATTTTTTTTACTATAAAACTTCGACTGGCAGTTGTATCCAATTATCATTCTGGAAGTGATCCTGATCTCCCATCTACTACCAGGTTATGCAAGGCATTCATGAAAGGGATTTTTCTGCTTAGACCCCCCCCCCTTAAAGGACCTTTTTCTTTTGGGGGGGGGGGCTCACTGTTGTTCTTCAAAGCCTGACTCAAAATCGTTTGAAACAGCTTTATTGTGATTTGAAATTTCTCTGTGAAAACCATCCTTTTTTGTTGGCTATTACACCAGCAAAGAGAATTTCTGAATTACAAGCTTTGTCATCCAGAACGCCTTACCTTATTTTCATAAAGATAGAGGCTCTCCATGCAAATTCCTCCTTTTTGCCTAAAATAGATACAGAGACTTACATTAACCAGTCCATTCAATTGCCAGTCTCTTTCCCAGATTTCTCTAACAAGGTTGAATATTTCTTGCATCTTCTTGACGTACATAAAAAAATGTTTTTCTGCTTTCATAGAACAAAAAGTTTAGGCCAGGCAGTCTCTAAAGTTACCGTAGCCTAATGGATTACTGACTGCATTTCTCTGATGTACCCTAATCATGGTCTGGAATGGCCTTGCCCTCCTAAAGCCCATTCTATGAGATTTATTGCCACATTGTCTGTCTTCTCTTCTATGGCTTCGACTGACTATTGTTGTGCTGCAGCCATTTGGTCAAAGGGTCATACCTTTGTGCTGTATTATGAATTGGACATTATCTTCAGAAGTAGAACAACTTTTGGTTCAGTAGTGCTCTGGCATATCCTTCCTTGCGGCCACCCAAGAGTTGCATAACTGGGGATTCTCTTCCATTAGTGAGGAAGAATGAAAAGGACAATATCAGATTTACCAAAAAGGAAAAAAACTAAGGGTAATGCTGCTCAATGCCAGAAGTCTCTCACTCAAGATGCACGCACTCGAGGCCCTTCTCAATATGGAGAACATCGATGTCTGTGCTGTGACAGAAACCTGGTTCAAGGCTCCTGAGAGCACCCCAGCACTAACAGGTTTCACCTCATATCATGCGTTCTGGCCCCAAAATCCAGACAACACCAAGAAAGGAGGGGGGGGTGTCCATATTCATAAAGGACACCCACACCTCAAGGTTGGTGGCAATGCACGATGCATCGGAGACTATCCAGGTGCAATTAACCATAGGCAAGACTGCTCTGCAATTTGTAGCATGTTACAGGCCACCCTTGCAAACTCAGGAACCTCACATGGCCTTCCTGAAAACATTGGAGGGGATAAATGTATCTCCAAACACCATCATACTAGGTGACTTCAACTACCCTAATATAGACTGGGAACACTACTCAAGCCCGAACACTCTAACCCAAAGATTCCTGGTGTTCATAAACTCAAATGCCATGGAACAACTAGTCACCATCCAACAAGAGGAGAAAACATACTTGATCTCATCATCACGAACATGGGATCAAAATGTTCAACACCAGAAGTATACCCCTCACTGGTGAGATCAGATCATAAACTAATCTCGCTGGAGGTCCTCATCCCGCCCCCACCTGAAACAAAAAAGACCACAGTGAAAAACTTCTCAAAAGCCGATTTCACACTTCTAAAAACTAGTGTGGTCTCCTTTAAGGCCCCTGAGCCAGTGGTAAACATTACTCAAACCGCTGAATCACTTACAAATGCCTTCTACCAGCACCTACAGGACTGCATGGATCAGGCAATCCCAAACAAAACTAAGACTCTCTGTACCAAAGGCAAGCGTCCAGTCTGGTGGACCCCAGCCCATAAACAAGCTCTACAACAAAAGGAGGAAGCTACTACAAGATGGAGCAAAATCCTTGAAAGGTAAGACACCTTTGATCATTATAAGTAAAAAACTAAGAGCTCTCATAAAATCATCCAAGGCAAATTTTGAGAGAAAAATCGCCAAGGACTCTAAAGACAATCATAAGGCCTTCTTTAGCTATGTTAGAAACCTAGGAGGAAACTCCCAGATATGCTCAGAATTAGTTCAAAATGATGTGAAAATTACTGAACCTACACACATTGCTAACATACTGGCTGACAGGTTCAGTGCAAACTTCTCCCCTCCCCCAAAAGGAGAGATATCTATTCCAGAGGATTGTAGCCCCCAAACATCTCCAACGCCCAGGTGAGAACTGCCCTCACTAAGGCAAAAACACAGCATCCATGGGACCGGATGGTGTCCCCGGCTGTGTGCTTCATGAACTCAACGAGGAATTAAACCCACAGTTAGGACAGCTGTTTAATCTTAGCCTCACCTCAGGATACGCACCCAAGGAGTGGCGCACGGCGACTGTGGTCCCACTTCATAAGGGCGGTGCCTCCACAGACCCTGGAAATTACTGCCCCATTAGCTTGACAAGCCTTATCTGCAAAGCCATGGAGAGGATCATAATGGAACTCATAAATAAAGACATAGGGAACTTGCAGACTTTGGATCCAACCCAGTTTGGCTTTGTCAAAGGCAGATCCTGCCTCTTAAACTTGGTTGACTTTTTCGAGACAGTCACCAAGGCCATTGATGAGGGAAAGGCAGTCCATACAGCCTACCTCGACCTGGCAAAGGCCTTCGACACAATACCCCACTCAGGTATCATCGAAAAACTCATCAGCTTGAATGTAAACCCATACATCACAAGATGGGTTGCAAACTGGCTAAGTGACAGAACCCACAGGGTCAGAGTTGCTGGAGCCATGTCAGACTCAAAGCCTGTCACAAGTGGTGTCCCACAGGGCTCAGTCCTGGGTCCACTCTCGTTCGGCATCTACTTTTCTGAAGTACAAGCAAACACAGGAGGGTTATGGCTGACAAAGTTTGCAGATGACTGCAAACTGGGCGCCATAGTCGAAAACACATCTGACACAGATATCCTCCAGAAGGGCCTCACAGAAACGGATAACTGGTGCCAGAGCCATGGCCTAAAGTTAAACGCCAAAAAATGCATAGTCATACCCTTCGGGAAAAACAAGGTTACCCCTAGCTACCATATAGGTGGCAATCCACTGAGCACAGAAAAAGTCATCAGGGATCTGGGGACCCAAGTTGACAGTAGCCTTTGGTTTGACACTCATGTTGCTAAAGTAGTTAGGAAAACCTTCTATATCGCCCACCTGATCATGAAGGGATTCACATCTAGATCAAGGGAGGTCATCGTCCCCCTGTACTCATCACTCATTAGACCTATGATTGAGTACAGTGCCCCGTTCGGAATGTATCTGACCAGACACCTGCTGCAGCTTGAAAGGCCCCAAAAGTTCCTCACCAAAAGGATAAAGGGTCTCAAAAATATGTCTTATGCTGCCCGACTGAAAGAACTCCAGCTCTATTCAGTCTCATACCGCTTGCTCAGAGGTGACCTGTGCCTGACATATAAGGCCATGTCAAACCCAGATTTGATGAATATGCTTCACCTCAAAAAATCTAGATCCCTCAGAACCACAAGGGCGGAGACTTAAACCTTGACACGGTTATAAATAGAACGTGCTGGAGGGACAGATTCATTACCCAGAGACTCCCTATGCTGTGGAACAAAATCCCGGTACATGTGAGGCAGAGCACCTCGCTGGCCTTGTTCAAGAGGAATCTTGACCAATGGATGGGAGATCGCAGATATACCCCAGGGATTACTTCAGTGTCACTGCTTGACAGAGGCACAGAAAAATGATAGGCATAGTTTTTATTCAAACTAAAGGGGTGGCGAAAGCCACATAACTATGGGCTAGGCTTATAAATGCCCTTGGGCAGATAGCCTAGTATGAACCTATGAACCTATGAACCTATAAGTTATGTACTTACCATAACTTGCCATCTGTGTTGTCCATTTTCATTCTTCCCCACCTTCTCTCCCAACCATCCCCAAACCTAGTTGCTCCAAGAGGATCTGTGGTCTTAATAAGAACCCGTATGTTCCTGGTTTGAACCTCTTGTGTTTTCTGTCAACACTGTATCTTTATCTTATAGATAGTAAGACAGCAAATGCGATCTGAGGAAGCTAGGGATGGTGTAGAGCACTATGGGTAGAGGGAGAAGCTCAGGACTAGGATCCAAGTCTGGAAAATACGTCCAAGTCGGATCTGAGAATCAGATCCCAATAGTAAGGAAGAATGAAAATGGACAACACATGCTACGTTTTGCTACGTACATGACTTCTAATTTGTAAATATATGCTTGTCTTTTGTCAGGGTCATCTTGGCTGCATCTTTTGTACATCAGCTCAAAGACTTTTGCTTTATTATTTCAAGTGTGATCTGATGGGTGACCTGTATACAGTCGTTTATTTGGTACTTACGTAAAGTATTTATAGTAGTATTTTATTTCAGTTTCCAAAAGCCTTTCCATTAGTTTTTTATTATTGTGTATCAAAAAGGTAATTTTTTCATTTTTGGAGTATGTATACAAAGTATTAAGCAAGTTTCCCTGTAGTGGTATTTGAGTACAATCATTTGTTGTAACACTAGTCCAAATATTTCCTATGCAGTCATATGGAATTGTTTTAGAAAAGTAGGCTGGCTCTAATGCTGACCACTTTCAGTAGTTGTCTTTGCAGGATGGTATCTCACATGTTTTATAATTCATTCCTTTTTCACAGCTATTCTGTAGAGCAAAAAAAAAAAAAGATAAAAACATGTCTTTGACAACATGATGGAAAACCGTAGCTCCCCCACAAAGAGCATGAGTAATCTGAAAACTGAACACATCTAGAGTAGCCTTCAGAAGTTTTAACTGCAGACAAAATGACTGGGAATAAAATAGAACACTTTCAAGGCCTAAAAACAGCAGATTTCTTGATTACCATGTAAATTGCAGTACTTTAATTTGGATTCTTCCCACAATACTAAAATCAGAGTGATGCCTTAACTTTTTTGAACCAGACCTATTAGTAACTCTTTGATTCTTAAATAGTCAAGCTTTCTTTCACTCTGAAATGTTGCTGTTCAGTTCAGAATAATTTGTTTATAACGGCATAATTGTAATAGTTTGAGCATGTTATCCTTCCTTTTATTACTTTAATTCAGAATGGATTCGCTTACTTTTGTGAGTACAACAGAATACAGATCCCATTAGCTTATGGGTGCCTTTCAAACTGGTTCCACTACTGACAGCATCATGAAAGTGTGCCACACACACCCTGACGCCAGAGAGTGAAGAAAAGCAATAGGAAACTAAAAGGAATTGGTTGTGTTTAGGTAATAATTAATTTTAGACAGTTGCTTCAGAATGCTAAACTAGAAACAGATCAAAGCACAAAAAGTCAAACGGTTCTGAATTTGCTGAGTCACCAAACAGAAATGCATTGAACCTAAAAACAAAGTACTGATTCTCTGTTGAATCAACTTAGGCATTCAATCAGTATACTGAACAGAGCATTTAGTTACACAGTGCCAGAAGTCTTACATTGCTGTCAACCTCTTACAGCAAGAAATCTTGGCAAATCCAAAATAATGGGGGTGGGTGGGGGGGGGGTAATTATTGCACTTAAACTTAGAAAGTTGCTAGAATAACAGGATATGCATTTTCTAAAGAATATGAAGTCTGAAACTCAGATGTCTGTCATTATTTAATGATTTCAATTCTCAATGATTTGCCAGAAAACTTTGAGGAACAGTACAAAAATCTGCGGCAAAAATCTGGACATTTGAGAGGTATGTGTTATTGTAACAATATAAATAGATTCTTGACTGGCTGCACAAAGTCTGTATGCAAATATGGATTGTGTATCTTAATATTTGACAGTTATGACTTCAAGTTTTTGCTTACCCTGTAATAAAGTGTATTACAAGCTACAAGTTCTGTACCATGTAAATTCATGGAGGCAGGCATGCATAAAAAATATTGAGCTAGGTCTGCAATGAACATCAGCTTTGGAATAAGACATCAGGAAGACTTAAGGGCACAAATGTGGCAGGCAGCATATCTCTGAAAATTGTAATAAATGCATACAATATTTTTAAGTGATATAAGATAAATGTAACAAAACACAACTTGTTCAAAGATAATTTTCATTTTTAGTAACCTGAATGGAGTAATATCTGGGAAATGTGGTACATCTGGTTCTGACAGAAAACAAATTACTTTTTCTCCAGTATTGTGTAGCTTCATAGTTGCACCATATTTTTTAGTACATAGTGTGTCGGAGGAGCAGCAGGGTCTCCCCCTCTCACAGATGTATATTATATGCATATGCTATGTTGCATTTAATCTTCAATTTATTCTGTAAGAAAGCTGGATTTTTGGATTCTGGAAAGCTAGTTACTTTTCAAACACCCTGGTTTTGCTTTTTATGCCTGCAGTGGTTCAGCCTCCTAAAACTTAATGCTAAATATGAGTTGGTAATTACTCAAGCAACTTTCTTAGAAAATTATTGTATTTGTGTCTGTTAACCAGGTAGGTGGACTGGTCCCAGGACCCTTTTTCAGCCATGACCTGGGTCAATACTGCACAATATTACACGGCTATAACAGAGTTCATTAACAAAGCACAAAATTACATGCACGTCACATTTTGATTTCATAACAAAGACATTGCTATATTACATACCACTGAAATTGTTCAAAACTTAGACTAAGTAAAAAAAATATTTGCAGGTTACCTAGTTGATTGCTAAAGATTTTACACAGTGCTCTTCAGGAATGCATCTCGCACATGAGAAATTTCCAAACCGAAATAAGATGTACTGTTGTGTGCATTCAAAATGTGAAGTTTGCACAGTCATAAATATGTGGTGGAACATGACTGTAGTATATTTTGAATGCAAAAAAAATTACATTTCTTTGCTTTCTGCTTTCAATTTATGTTTTCTGTCTCAATAACTTTGAGCCAAAGCTGACCAAAAGAGCAAAAACAGTCATAAAAATTCCATCAATTTCCAAGGCATAGCTAAGATGAGATGATGGGAGGTAGCTGCCCTAGTCACACGGTGTTAGGGGGCATGATTGACAGATGCTAACAGTGTGATAGTGCAATACCGGCACTTAGAAAAGTATACCAATACTGAATTTGTGGTCATGGTTGAAGTGCACGGACTGGTGGGTGGGGGAGTCGTGCTAGGCTTCAGAGCAGGAGATTGTTTTTGCTCCTCAACTTAAAGTTAAGGAGGCATCAGATCAGTGGACTACACAGGCACCAGATGGCAGGCAACTTTGCTATGCTTCTGGTATTTCAATATTTTCTGATCAATATTTTGTGCTTTAGATGTTATTTGAAGCTGGAAAATGACATTTTAACCTGTTTCTGATATCCCAATATTAGTTTATTTTTTTTCTTTTTCATACTAGGTAGCTCTTCTACACCCTCTCTCTGAGTACAAGGTTCTGTTGGCCAAAATGCCCCTGGTACAGTTTCCACATGCACTTTAAAGTGAGTCTTGAATTTAAGGCTTCTTAGTAGAATAACTGTGGTTGCTAACCACAACGTTCAATCTGTGACAATCAGGAAACATAGTACCTTGAAGATGATGGCTTACTTGAAGGCTGCCTTTAGTGTAGATAATAGCCTTTTAAGTCCCAGTGTGTTTTGAAATAATTTTTGTATATGTTTAGCTCTACTTTGAGAATCTTGATACTTTAAATCTTTAAAAGTCAAACTATTATGACAATTTAGAAGTACTTCAGGGAGTAGTAGAAAAAGTGTACTGCTTTAAATTTTCAAGTTTGGTACCAGAAGTAGGTAGTTTTCAGCATCTATGTACTGTTTTCTGGCAAAGTACTCTGGAAGGGGCCATTGAGGAATACATTCAAGAAAGCAATGAACTTTTATTTTTGTTTGTTGAACATGAAAATCTGAATTGACATAGTTCACTTTCATTAGAAGATCTGGGAAAAAGCTCCACTTAACACTACAAAATATTTAAAAGAAAACAGTTTGTTCAATTTATGTAGAAATTCAGAACAGTGTATCCACACCAGAGATAAAAGATAAAATATATGCACACAAAGCAGTATATATGTCTAAAATGATGTAGTGTATAGGAAAATCAAGTATAGTGAAAAATACACATACATATCTATAACAGCTTACCATTGTGCACATCTTTGTTGATGTTCTTCGTGTTTCACTATTGCAGTCATCACATTTGGGTTATCTGCCTGAATACCAGAGTCTTGGGATTTCTGCGTCGGATGCTGTTGCTTCTTCCATGATGTCAGGTCGTCAGGTGTATAAAACATGCAGCCGATGCCATTACATCAGTCTTTCTTGCCATGCGGTGCCCGAAGCAGTTAGCAAGTGCTGGTCGGCCACCTCCTTTGAGTTTCAGACCTGATGTCTTCTAAAAGATAAGTACCCCATTGGGGATCCTTTTTTCTTGCTCTAATCAATGTCAGAAAAAATTAATAATTGTCTTGCCTGTGGAAAGCAAATACCTCACAGAGATTTTCATTCTTACTGTGTCACCTGTTTAGGCCCAGACCATGACGTCCCTCGCTGTCGGGTTTGTGCCTTGTTCAATGCCCAAACTATTCATCAGGCTATTTTTGTTGCTAAATTCTTTCATTCTCAATCTCCGATAAGCCATCTGACTACCGATCTTCTGAAAAAACGTAAGGAAAAAGAGACCGCATAGGTCCAAAACTGCTGACGACGCTACCGTTAAGGTAGTCACCAGTACGCCAGTACTCGGTGAGGTGCTTTCACAGCCCCTGATACCCGCTTCTACAGATTCGCAGGCCTCTACTGAAACCGATTCGGAGTCTGGTATGCCGCGAGATGCTTCTTCGAGTATGGAACCTGCGGATGTCTCTACCTTGGATGGGTCCAGAGCTGCTGTAAAGGCACCTGAGTGCGTATTCACTTCTTCTGATTTTCATATTAAACAGACGACTTCATTTCAAACCAAAAATACCGGATTTCTCAGGCCTAGAGTTTGCACTACGGCTAGGAACCCGACGACCAAAGCGCATTATCAGGCCCAAATGCCACAAAAACAAATGCGTATAATGGTCAAAGACCTTATTACTTTAATTAGGGGAAGTCAGCCTTCCACCTCAAAAAGACCAAAAAATTATTTTCCTTCTGATCAGGAGTCTGATAACTCTGATCCTTCTGATTACCAGGACATACCCTTATCTACCTATGAGGATTCTGATGCAGAGGATTCAGTTCCCTCTGCTTACCCACCAGAAAATTTTTCTTTTGATGAAACTCTGCATAACCTTAGAGAGCATTTCTGCTGGGAGAGCCAGGGCTACTCTGTCCAAAGGGAGACTCAGGGAATTTTAAACTTGCCTCAGCACAGGCCTCTAGCTATCCCTCGTGTTCTGGAAATTGTAGATGATGTCTTCTTGGAATCCAGCCTTACCCTTGATACTTTGCCTCTGGCTCCCAGGAAACCTGACATGTACTATAGAGTACCTGACTTCCACAAATTCCTCTTTAAGAATCCTGCTGCTGATCCAGACACCATTTCCCAGGGACCTAAAGGCATTAAGGCTACAATGGCCAAAAATCCTACCCCTTTGGACAGGGATTCTAGGGCTTTAGACAGATGGGGTAAGAAGGTGTACACTTAGGCAACTCTTGCCATCAGGGATTTAAATTGCCAGTTTCATATGTTAAAGTATCAGCAACATATTATGGAATTAATTAAACAGAAAATTATGTTGATTCCTGATTGTGCAGAACATAAAGATTTACAAGAGTTAATGCATTCTGTTAACCAAGTTGGTAAACATACTTTGCAATGTAGTTTTGATGCCTTAGAAGCATCTTGCAGGGCTGCTGTCACTGGATCTGTTCTTAGAAGGCATGCTTGGCTTAAGGAACAAACCTTGCCAGACCATGTCAAAGCAAAATTACTAGATGCACCATTAAACCAAGAGCGTCTATTTGGCAATAAAGCAGAAGAAGTCCTCAAAAAGATGGAGGAAAAAGCTAAATCTATGCAAACTGTTAAAGATTTCTTACAAGTACAGCCACCTAGATTCAGTAGGCATTGGCCTTTTTAAAAACTGGTCTTTTCCAGTCCCTCTCTGACCTTCTCAGTCCAAACCCAGGGGCAGCAGACCACCAAGATTACAGTTTCAGGGTATGCACAGATCTAAGCAATAGAGTGCTCCCACCCCCAAAACAGGGAGTAGTAAGCCGCCATTCTATGGTAAAATCTCACAATGAGTTATCCTTAACTCTTCCAAGTCTTGCCTACGTACTTGCACCTTTAGGAGGGAAACTTGACCTGCATGCCAAAAACTTGGGAGTACATTACCCGGCCGGGACAGATGGGTCATAAACATTGTTCCCCAGGGATACAGATTCCACTTCCACTCACTCCCAACCCCAAGCGGATGGCCAGACCTCCCCCAAACCAGTGGGCAGAGGCCCAAAAACAAATTCTTTCTCTTCTCAGTATCAAGGCTATTTAACCTGTCCCAGCAGAACAAAGGGGAAAAGGCTTTTATTCCAGACTGTTTCTGGTTCCCAGAAAAGAAAACTCTTGGCATCCTATCCTGGATCTGTCTATTCTCAACACCTGAACAAAAAGGCAGAAGAATGTTCTGTTTAAGCTTGCTCAGCAAAATCACAACAATAATTAAGAGATGAGCGATGCACCACACCATAAAACGTATCTCAACGATTTTGCACCACACCATAAAACGTATCTCAACACCTTTCTGGTGGTTCCAAAATTCAAATTGCTTACTCTCCAACAGCTGCTTCTTATGCTAGCCAAGGACTCCTGGCTGGCAACCATGGACTTAAAAGAAGCTTATCTGCACATCCCCATAAGGGAATCTTGCAGGAAATACCTACATTTCAGAGCAGGTTCTATGCACTATCAATTCTCTGCACTTCTCTTTGGCTTATCTACTGTGCCCAGGGTATTCACAAAATGCCTAGCTCCAGCCATTGCGTATTGCAGGCAGAGAACAATTCAAATTTAACCATACTTGAACAATTGCCTGATTCAGGCGGACAGTCAGGAATTGCTACTACAGCACCTGACATTTGTAAAGAGACTTCTAACTTCATTGGGGTACACCATCAATGAAAATCAATCGCATCTGGTACCCAGCCAACAGATTGTATTCCTGGGAGCAAGCTTGAACACAACTTCCCAGATGGCATTCCTCACTCCAGAAAAACAAATTTATTTGACAAACTACTTCAACCTACTGGCCACCAAAACCCAGCTGTCTGCAAGAAAAATACTGCAAGCCCTAGGTTTCATGGCCTCTTGCATTCTACTAATTCCATATGCAAGACTGCATATGAGGAAACTTCAATGGTACTTAAAAAGTCTCTGGTGTCAACATTCTCAGGACCTGGAAACAATGATTCCTATCATTCCTTGCCTAAGGACAGAGTTCCTTTGGCGGGCAGAGGCCTGCTACCACAATAAGGGACTCCCTTTCACTCAACCCCCTGCCGTCCAAACCCTAAAAACAGACACATCAGACTATGCATGGGGGGCTCACATAGCAGGCCAATGCATTCACGACAAATGGAGCCCAAAGCAAATGCACCTGCATATCAATCACAAATAAATGTTAGCTGTAAAGAATGCTCGGACAGCCTTCAAAAGCCTTATTTTTCCAGGACAACTATTGGTAAAGACAGACAACACCACAGTTATGTGGTACATAAGCAAGCAGGGGGGGAACCCATTCCTACCCACTCTGCAGATTAGCCATGGCTCTGTGGAACACAGCCTTGAGCAATCAAGTGCACCTGCAAACTCAGTTCCTGCCAGGCAAACTAAATTAAGTGGCAGATGACTTGAGCAGAAATTTCATGGACCCACATGAGTGGAAACTGGAACCCAAAATATTCAAGCTTTTGAGGCACAGGGGGGGGGGGCACCAGAGGTGGACCTCTTTGCTTCTCCTCAGAACTATCAATTGAGCAAATATTGCACCATAACTCCCCACAGCCAAGCTTGGAAAGTGGATGCCCTGTCCTTTACCTGGGAAAGCCACTCAATGTATGCCTTTCCCCCTCTGCTCCTCCTCTTGAAAGTTTTACTAAAGATCAAACAGGACAAGCCAAGGACAATTCTGATTGCACCAGACTGGTCTTGCCAGCACTGGTACCCTCTTTTGCGCAGTTTGACAGTATTGCCATCATGGCACCTGCCTCAGACCCCTTCCCTGCTAGACGGCCAGCTTTTGCACCCTCAGCTACAGACCCTGAACCTAGCAGCCTGGCTCATCCCCTGAACTCATCACCAGCAACCCTCACTAAGCAGGTGCTGGATGTCATTCTGGAGGCAAGGAGGCCTAGTACTAGAATATCCTATTCAGAAAAGTGGAAAAGATATACTGTTCCTGGAGCCAGTCTCAGGGAATGGACACAACTGTGCCCAGTTTACCTCACATACTAGATTACTTAACAGAAATGCTCCACAAAGGTCTATCCTTCTCTTCAATTAAGATTCATGCCTCGGCCATCTCAGCTCATTATAATACTGCGCCACCTCTCTTCTCTCATCCTGTGGTCAATCAGTTCCTGAGAGGAGCCAACATTTTAAGACCCCCCCCCCAGGAGAGCTCCCACTCCAGCCTGGGACCTTAACTTTGTATTGGAAAAGCTCACGCTTCTGTCCTTTGAACCTGCTGCTACAGCAGAGTTAAAATTCCTCTCATGGGAAACGGCTTTACTTCTAGCCATCACTTCAGCAAAGAAGAGTGTCTGAATTGCAGGCCCTTATGACCATGGAACCTTTTATTATCTTCCATGCGGACAGGGTTTCCCTCAGGACTAACCCAGCATTTATTCCCAAGGTGGTATCTAGTGTGGCTTTAAACCAATCCATTCATTTGCCAACTTTTTTCTCTTATCCTCAGAATAAAGGGGAAAGGATCATGCACTCCTTGGACGTGCACAGGCAGCTTAGGTTCTATCTAGACAGGATTAAGCCTTTCAGAAATTCTAACCAGCTGCTAGTCAGCTTTGCTGCAGAGGGCAAGGCCATTTCAAAGCAAACCATTTCTAAATCGATAGCACACTGCATCCATTTCTGCTACAAACACCATGGGAAATCTACCCCACAGGGGATCAGAACACATTCCACTAGGGCTACATCAACCTCTACAGCTTTTCTCAGGGGAGTCCCTACCAGGGACATCCTGGAAGCTGCGTACACACTTTCACCAAGCATTACCACTTACCTATCTTTTCTAAATCCAGAGCTGGATTTGTCACAGCAGTCTTACAGGGCCTGATTGCCAGCTATTTGTTGTGTCTTTTGGCTTTTCCCGGTTAGGGGTCGCCACAGCTGAACTCCGGTCCGCTAATGATTGGTAGTTGATTTTTACATGCCGAGTTACTAGCCCTGACTCACAACCTTCAACGAAGGTATGCCCATTCACACATATCTCCATGCAGAAGACGCTCTAGCTGAGAATCGAACTGGCCAGCATCATAACTGTGAGGCGACAACGCTACCGCTAATGCTTCTTAACTACCTCCACCCATCCTCAGCTTTGGGAATCAACCCAAATGTGATGACTGCAACGGTGAAACACGAAGATCATAGTAAAGTTGTGTACATTTACCATAAATGTGGATTCTTGAGTGAAACCAAGAAATAAATAGCAACAGTATCACCAAACCAAAGAAAAACAAGCTTCAAAGCAGGATCTGACCAACGTAATCCACAGAGTAAACGAGTGCCAAGTGGGTAGTTGCAAGAAAATTTATTGATATAAAACAAGCGCTTTTGCTCGGCTAGATACCGAGCTTTTTCAAGTTAAAAATGAATTCAAACATTGGAAACAGTGCCATTTTATATATCTTTCCCTATCACATGGTTAGCTAGTTAGCTGTTAGTCTTAAGTCAATTAACAATTAGTGAGGAGTGCTACTTTAGTGAAGCAACACTCATAATTTAAAAAGAAGAAATGCTCATATGTTTAAAAAGAAATACCCATATTACAAAGCATTGCACATTTGAAACATAAAATACACTGTTTAAAAATGTACGTGCTAATGCTCATGTATTAACTCTAGTAGCAAGTGTGTATACATATAAAACCTGTTAAATGAACTGCATTATCAGTTATGTTAAAAACTGTATTCCTGTTCATAATTTTTGTGTTAAATATATTTGGTGAATGTTAAAACAATTTTAAAAATAGTAGAAATAGAAAACATACATCTGTAGAGAGAAAAACTTGTTGAAAAAGTATACAAGCATAAAGTTTACTGTAGTTAAAAAGTCATGTTGCAGCAGACACCTACAACAGTGAATGATCTTACTGTGAAGGGTGTGTCTACTTACAAACCTACAAGCGAGCTCTTCTAATTTTGAGAACACTGCTGATGTTAACACTCTCATTTAAACCTGGGGCTCTACTTGCTTCTAACCTGAGTTGCCAGAAAAGTTCTCTATATTCTAGACTTGTTTCCCAGTCGCCACCCCTAGCATTGGGAAGTACTTGTTCCAATACCAAGAACTTGAATTTGAAATTCTTGCCAACCAAGGAATGCTTATATAAAGCATTTGATTCCTTTTGTTTAGAAATGTCATGTAAATGCTCATAAATTCTTCTTCTAAAAGGCCTTTTTGTTTTGCCAATATAGAAACTAGTGCAGGTGGTACAGAACCCTAAGAATACCACTCCTTTGCTGCCACAGTTTGTAAAAACTTTAGGTCTAAACAGAAAGTTCCTAGAAACAATGTAAATACTAGGGGTGTCAAAAATAGTGTTGCATTGTTTGCAGGCACCACATTTAAAGGTGCCTGCTTTGGACAATTGAGTGTTCATTCTGGTATGGTTGTTCCCTTCAAAAATTTCTTTGAGGTTGGTGTCCCTCTTTCTAATAAACTTTGGGTGTGGTGGTATAATATTTTTCAATTCATCATGTAGTGAAAGAACTGGCCAATGTCTGTGGAAAATTTCTTCAACTTCAAAGGAGTTGAGACAGTAAGTATAAATGAACCTGCCATAAGTGTGGTCAGGCTCTTTAATGTCAGTGTGATGAACAACCACATCTGCACCTAAAAGAGGGGGATAGAGTGTTTCTCTGCTGCCCATGACCTGTTGGGCTAAAGTAGTTAAAAGTGTTAAGGGGTATCCTCTTTCAAGAAATAGGGATTTTAGGAAGTCAATCTTTTCTAAACAATCGTGTGTAGTACTGGACATTCTAGAAGCTCTTATGAATTGTCCTTTGACAATGCCCTTTTTCTATTAGAAGGGGTGTCCACTCTGAAAGTGTAAGTATGTATTAGAAAAGGTTGGCTTCCTATACAGTTTAGATTGGAATACATTATTGACCCGATCCTTGTATAAGGTTACATCAAGGTAATGTAGTTTGTCATTACTAATCGTATACGTAAAAGATAAAAAATGGGTGGTTGAGTTTAAATACTTGATGAAATCCAAAAATTCATCATGGGTTCCTGCCCAAAAAAATGCATATATCGTCTAGGTACCTCTTGTAGTGCACTAAATATTGTACCCAGGTGGTAGAAAAAATAAACCTTTGTTCCCATCTATGTAAGACGGTGTTAGCATAAAAGGACGCACAAGGAGTGCCCATAGCTACTCCTTTTTTCTGCTTGTATATTTCACCATTAAAATGTATATAGTTGTTTTCTAAAATTGTTTCCATGTATTCAACTAACAGGTGAGTTATAGTGTTGCCCAGATTGGTTTCAGTACTTAATACTTCATTAAACCACTCTAAACCCACTGAATGTGGAATACTTGGGAATAGATCAACTATATCTATAGTGATCAAAAGAAGTTCCGGTTTGTAAAAAGCATGTTTTATTCCTTTGAGAAAATCCCAGGAGTCCTTACAAACATGTTCTAATGATGTTCCGAACTGTTTTGTTACCTGGTCAATAAATTTCCCTAAAGGTTCTGTAATGCCTCCTGCCCCAGATACAATTGGTTGAAACTTTAAAGGGTCAAGCCCTTTGTGTATCTTGGGGATTCCGAAAATAACAGGGATTCTTGGTTTGTTGACATACAAGTAGTTGTAAAGCTTTTCATTAATAGCGCCTTGAAGTAGGTGGTCAGTTAACATAAAACTAATCTTCGAATAGGCGATATTAGCCTCATTTCTAGATACTAGCTCGTACTGGTTAGAATCCTGCAACATGCTGTAAATGTAGGTATCATAATCCGAGTTTTACATCAACACCACCCCTCCCCCTTTATCAGGTTTCATAACTCTAACATTCTCTTTCTTGAGATAGTTAATGAGTCTGAGTGCTTGTTGGTCTAAGTTGGTTGGAGATGTTTTAGCTACTTTGGACCGGAATGATCTAAGGTCCTTATCAACAAGTTCCTCAAATACCTTAATACTACTCCTACTCAATTTGTTGTTGGTATAGGGTTGCCCCTTGAAGTAGAGTGTAAGATTTAAATTCCTTACAAAAAGTTTCAAGTCTATAAGGGTGTTCACTATATTGAGGGGGTGTAGGGGTACAAATTGGAGCGTCCTGCTTAATGTCAACGTCTGTATAGTTGAAAATAGTAAAATTATCTTTCTTGATTACAACGTAGTTACTACCATGTGTAAAGGACATGTTATGTTCATTCTGAGACACATTGCCAGCTTGACATGCTACTATCTCCTGTTCCACCCTTGAGGTGTCTGTTTTTGTCCCCCCCCCCCGTTCTCCCGGGGGGTTGCTGAAAATCCTGGGGGAGTTCTTTCCTTCCTTTGTCAGCCAGCCTTTCGCTTCTACGAAGTGGTTCACTATATTTTAAGTTGTGTTCTTCGAGAATGTTCCCCTGGTTGTTGTTATTGATATAACTACCCACATTTGGTTTATTGACCCATCGTGATCTACCAGGCAGTGGATATACCACCCCTTCACAATATTCAATGAGGTCACGTTCTAATTTACGTACTTTTCAATTAAGGATTCTAACACACAACTGATCTACTTCATCAAACACTTTATCATAGTTGAATTTTACACTCTGAAAATTTCTGTCATTCACTAATGAGTTGTTTAAACCATTTAGCTCAGTTAGAAGAATATTGGCTTTCGCCTCATATTCCAAAACCATAGCATTTAAAATTTCAATACCAGCCCTGTCAAAGATATCACATAGTTTCTTGTAATATGGAGTTCCCATCTGTACATTGTTAGGGAACTTAAAACAACGTAGACCCTTCGGTACACGTTGCACGGTCACACACTCTTTTAAATAATTAATTTCGAGCTGGTTGCTCTTATATGCATATAATTTGTCTCTTAGTTCATTAAAATTAAGTTCAATGCTGTTAGTGGCATTATAATTAAAAGTACCTTGCTTGAAGACAAATTGTTGATCTGTCCAGGCATTAAAGTTAAAATCTTTAGGTTGCCTGCCATTTGTGTTGTTAACCGTAGTGGACAAAGACCCAATGTGCTCAGAGCCGACTGCTCTAGCAAAGACAGAATTAGACGAAGAAGGGGCTTCTAAAACACCAGTACCATCTTGTGTTAAGCCTGGTAGAGATTTTCTGGCCAAGTTAGAGATCTGTTGTTGGTTTCCAACAGTGAGTGTATGTGTAACTTGAGTGTATTCACTGTTGCAGTCCTGGTTACCCTCCCTCCAGCCCCCTGACTTCTCTTTACTTCTACCCATCTTTTTTTTTTTTTTTTTTGGCATATCTTATGTCATTGGTATTTGCTTTTTGCTGGGGGTGTTCCATGCCATGTAATTGCTACCTGTTTTGAGGGCTGCTGACGTTTGGGACAAGAAAAACTGACGTAATGGCGTCGGCTGCATGTTTTATACCCCTGACGACCTGACGTCATGGAAGAAGCGACAGCATCCGACGCAGAAATCCCAAGACTCTGGTATTCAGGTCGACTGAGGGCTACGTGCAGGCAGATAACTCAAATGTGATGACTGCAACAGTGAAACTCGAACATCTACATTTATGCTAAGTGTACACAACTGTACTTTTCTGTCTTTGAGCCATGTAGGATATAAGGACCAGCAGGTGCAGAACGCAAATGATCCATTTTATATACCTTGGTGTCAGTGGTTCTGAGAGTCTGCTCTCACTAATTCTCCTGTAAGCCTCAGGATCTAAGTGAAATGTTTAACTTGTACCCAGTTAATGCCACAAAAAAAATGTTAACTGCATATTACAGCCATCTTTGGAGCAGCTGTGTGCTTCGATTATTGAAAGGCGTTTGCTATTTGTAGAATGTATATGTGTATTTTTATTTTTATTGTAGGTGTCTTTTACAAGTGCTGTATAATGTAAATTACATTGATCTGTATGGATGCTGACAGTTTGGCACCTAACAGAACAAATATGAGTGTATATTAATTGAATTATCCTTGTGCTGTAGCTTCTAAACTTGATTTGTTGTATTGTATTTGTAGTTGATTGAGTTTATTGAGGGTTCCTGGCATGTTATAACTTTTTTCTAATTTCTAGATTGCTAAGTAAAATAACAGGTGAACAAATAATTAAAACTGATCAGACTGTGCGTCATTACTGACTCTGTCTTTTGACTATTTAGGAGGGACAATCCACTCATCAGAGCAGCTTGCATCTAGTAGATGGTGTCCAAAGTAGCCAGAATCAGAATGTTGAAATGGGATATGATAACCCTGTCTCTGAGGTAATGTGGTACATGTCCTTAACATTTTATATAGGAATGAGCCACTCTAGAATACAAGCCTTAAACTGTTTTCATTATAACCATTTTACTGACATTAAAAATGTCTTTTATAATACTTATTTTCAATGTTTATATAGCTGGTGTCTTCTCCCATTGATACTGCCCAATAAGGAACTGTTTGTTTTTAATTTTGTACTTCTGCTTTATTATTCGATCTGGCTTTCAGCTGCAACTCAGGACAGCATGTAAAGTGAGCAGTGGAGCTTTATTTCATTACTGACAGCCTTTTGAAACCAAAGCATGTTAAATATTTATTTAATTTTAAAGGGAAACTGAACAAAGTTCTGAAGGGATGCCAGTATGCATGTATGTATGTATACCTAAAAGCTGTGCATTTGACATAAAAATGCTTGCAGGTCCTCTAGAAAGAACACTTCAGTAAAATATAGGATACTAAGTACTTCTAAGCAGACAACCTATTGGTGGGAGTCAAAACAGCACGTGTGACCAAGTCCTTATAAATTCACTGCCTCCTGAGTGCTGTAATAATTTTCTCTACTGATGCTTTTTTCCCCTTCATTTTGCATGGGCCCAGTCATATCACACAATACAGAATGGGGTACAAAGAGAGTTTCTTTCTAATCTAATAATCATGGCTGTGGGTTATGTGGGCATAAACTGTCCCCCTTCCCCAGGATGCATAGGATAAATGTATATGCTGTCTTGGCCCCAGGTATCTCACTATTGAATGCCAGGTCTGTGTGGCCTTCAGGTTACAAGCCTTGGCAGATAACTGGGCTAAAATAGCCCTGAGAGGTATATTACTGGCTGCTACTGCAGCCTCTGCACCCTCCTCCAGCTTCTTACCCCTTGATATTAGTGGAGAAAAAAGACGGAAGAAGACTGAGAGAAGAGAGAGGAAAAGGAATGTTAAAAAAAAAAAAAACGGAAAAAATAGATAACACCCAATGCCTTTGACTCCAGTTTCTTCAAATCAAAACTTGTGCCACCTCAGATCTGGTCTCCTTCCTTATCAGTGCCAGACTTGGATCCAGCCTCATTGATCACTTCTGATATTCCTTCCTTATCAGTGCCAGACTTGGATCCAGCCTCATTGATCACTTCTGATATTCCAAGTCCCTTTTTAGCAGTGATTCCAGCTTTGTTTCACATCTTCTCCCCTTTTTTGGCTGTGACACCAGAACCTGAATTTTCTCAGGAGTAATCTTCTCATAGGATCTGTTCTTCTCCCTATTGGATCCAGGAGGCTGCTCTGCAACTGCTAGAACCATGCAAGCCTGCTTTTCTTAGTTTCATCCTGCTAGACCTACTAAGAGCATCAATGACATGGATTTAGATCAGCTCATGAGAACTGACTTGAAGGCTCAAATAGATACGGGAATTATCCCCTCTCCCTTGTCCCAGAGAACCTGAATTTTCTCCAGAGCCAGGAGGTTGCTCTGCAACTGCCAGAGCCATGCAAGCCTGCTTTTCTTATCTTCATCCTGCTAGACGTACTAAGAGTGTCAATGACATGGATTTAGATCAGCTCATGAGAACCTTCTTGAGAGTTGAGGGTCTTGTCCATTTGACTCCAGCTGTGTCTGACCCTCCTCCGGGCCACATCCCAACATTTGTGATCTTGATTCTGACAACCACCCATTCTATCCACAAGTCATTGCTAACAGCCTTGGCCACTACTGGCTTCAACTCTTTCCTTAATGTACGCCACTCCAGTTTCCTTGGATCAGAGTGCTACCTAGAGCTGCAGTTTCAGGATAGAGGCCTAGGGTCAGATTTAATCCTAAGGTTTTCAGAGACATTTCTACCCCTCAGTTCCTCTGCCCCCTAGATAGCTCAACTTCTGTCTCCTCATCAGATCTGACTGGTTTTGGGGCTTCTCTCAGATTATTGGACCCAAGGTCACTCCTGGCTAGCCATCTAGCTTCAGCATTAGTATTCAATGTTGTAGAAAGGATATTATCTTATTCAGAGATGGGCTCTTCTGTCCCATTACTGAATATATCTAAAACCTCCCACCCACTTCAGGCCTAGATTTCTCATGTGTTGATCATGGGACAGCCTTGTACCATTTAGCCTCAGCCATCCCAAGGCCAGGGGCTCCCTGGTTGCTTCTTTTTTCCTCCTCAGGTCCTCCTGCGAAGGCTCCTAAAATGAGTCCGTGCAAGACCGAGCACTTGCAATTCCCCAGGGGAGTTGCTCACTGAGGACTTTAACCTCGATTAATAAGGGTCCCCTAAACCCCCCCCCATGAAAATGCCCCATTTTGTGATTTTGTTGGAGTTTAACAAGACAATGGGGGGAGTTGGACCTCTAAAGCCCTCCTCTGGGAGGAGTCAGTCTTCCTGGAGGCCTTTGGCACAGCCCCATTCACGTCTCTGGTGGTTCCCCCTCTGGATGAACTTGGTAAACCTTGTATCCAGGAGAGCATAGTGAGAACCAGATTTGGTGCCACCAACCAGCTAAGGTATTGCCCCCCCCCCCCCCACACACACACACACACAATCACAAGGGCAGGATATTTTGGAGTAAGGGTCCTTCAGTGGATGCTATTGTCATTGCTGCTGCCACAAAAAAGGAGAGATCCAAACAGGGAGTCAAGGACGCTGGCATCTTTTGGCAAGTGCTCTTGTGCTTCTGTCATGTTTGCTGTCCATGCACTGAATTATACACTCTTAACAAGGCTTCAAAGATATTTGGTTTCTGAAACCTCTAGGTTGGTGACTGTGTAGCCTGCATAATACTGTCATATGGTACTGGGGACTCCGTTGCCCACCATGCAGTCTGTATTCAGCATGTCTATGCTGTCTGTTTCCATTGCAGTGAATGGTACAGCTCTGCACAGCAGGCACTGGTCTTGCCACCAGTTGTCATGCATGAATATGACTTGCAATTTTGCAGACTACTTCTAGGTGTCATTCTTAAATGCTCCCTTTGATGGGACCATTCTCTTTGGTCCAAAATTAAAAGGCATGCTGGCAAGGAGTAAACAGGATGGTAAGACAGTGTCTGCAGTGGGAGTATGTTTAACCACCCCTCAAAGGACCCTCTCCAGGAATCGGGAGGGGGGTGGTGATGATTTTCATTCACACTGCCTCAGTGGCATATAGATTCTATACCTCCAAAAACCCACATTGGCAGCTTTCCAGAGCTCAGAGTCCCTTCCTCCGACTCTGTGAAAGGGGTTTGGCTAAATTCCTGCCATTAGGGGAAGCCTAACCCCTGTCACATAATTTTTTTATCTTTTACTACCAGCTGTAGTTCTCACACAGTTGAAATTACAGCTTCAGACTGAGATACAATGGGAGCTTCCCATCCTCTTTATTATTATATACTTTTGCTTTATTTCTGTTTTATTATAAAAATACATACTTGAGTGTTGACTTTATATTTAAATATTCCTGCTATTTATTACTGCTGTTAATTCCTTTCAGAATTCTCACTGTTTTATGCTTAATATTGCTTTAAAGCAGATAAGGGGCTTTTCTAAAATGTTCTGTGACTTGTAATGGGAAACTGAAGATTCTGTGGTCTGAACACTAGGCCAGTTGTTTCATTTTGAAGTTCTGGCTGGAAAATATTGCATTTTTCATGTTTTCTTCATTGTTTATGATATTTACTACTGGTTTAACACTGCTATGGCTGTTTTTTGTTAAATCACAATTTTATCTCAAATTAATTTATTTGCATTTTCTGTGGAGATTTTTTTTTCATTTGTGATGAGGGAGTCTTATTTATGCTGTTTTAAAAGATTTGTTTGATTTAAGGAAATATATTTGATTTTTTGTCAGTATTTGGACAAGTGAAATTTACTTGGTACTGTGGCTGTGTGTGCTATGTGTACTATTCACTGCAGACTTGTAGATTTAAACTGTGTGCTGTATTTTACTCAGTTTTATCTTATTTACCCTGTGGGAGCATACTTTATATTTTCTTATTGTTGCCCTTCCTTAGTCAGCCCTTAATATTGTCAGTGTATTATACTGGCTGGTGTTTTTTTTTTACCCCACTGACGTGACGGATCTTGATATGCCCCCCAGTCAAATCCAGTTGCACCTAAAGAAAAAAAAAAATGCCTTAGCCCATGGTTTGTGAATCTGTTGTTGCCTTAAGCTGGCCTGCAGACCACTTACCATTTTCCAAGGCACCCTCTGGTGTGAGCCGTCAGCCCTCTATGGTATGGGAGTTATACACATCCTCTGGGGCTGTTTCAATACCTGGTTCAGGTACGAAAGAACCAAACCTATTAGGTGCAGGAGAGGTCCAGGGTAAGTGAGAAAATCTTGCCCAGACGTAATACTCTGTCCCCAGATATTTTGTCCTGTTCATAGTAAGAAGAAACAGAAATTTCACTGCACAGCAGACAGGTTTTTACCGTGTATAGAGCTGATGTGGTTTCCTTAGTTAAGAGTGTTAATCAGCTAATCTCTGAGGTTATGCTTCTTTTCAGAATGACTATGGGGCTACCTTCTCTAGAGATCAACCTAACATTGCAGATCTTGATGGGGACTCTGATGTTGACAGTTCTTTCTCTGTTTCTGACTTTAGAATATGTCTATAAAGCTGCTTCTAAACCTTCTTTGTCTAGGGAATCAGTTCCTAAAAAGGCTATTAGGAAATGCAAGATGTACTGTGATCTTGCAGCTGTTCACTCCTTTGACAACTGACCAAGCTGTGGTTTCAACAGCAGCCAACTCAAACAAAAGAGCCTTGGCTTCTGCTAACCCTACACTGTGAGATAAAATAGGCAAGTGGTTAAAATATCATGGAAAAAAGTTAACTCAGTCTAGAAAAGTTTAAATTATTAGGCCTTTATGTGAAAATGTACTTTGCAGTGTGTTTCTAGTTTAGATGGCTTGCTATTTCCTTGCCAGCTGAACAGAAGTGTTAGATGAATGAGATTGTTTCTAATGAGACTCTACTTTCAAAACATGCTTTAAGGAGTGTCTTGGAAGGTATGGGTACTATTTCCAGAAATGCAGTTGCGTCTGTTGTATTATGAAGGTTTGCTTGGTTACATAACCAGAATTTTTCTGAAGATTTAAAAAAAATGAGATTTTGAATGTTCTGAATTTGTTTGGTCCTGCTGCTACCCAGATTCTCAAGCAATGAGATAATAGAGGTAAATTGATATGTGGGGTATCTACATTATTTCATATTCCCTGGTTCTCCCCTAATAAGGTGTGCAGCTTCAAAGGACAGTAAAAAAATCACAGCCTAACAAGAGTCAGTGTGCCAGGAGGACACGACAAGAGGATAATGCTTCTAAACCAAATAAAAGGGAGTTCCTTTTCCAAAAACATATTTCCCTGCTTACAAATGACTATGTTAAAACTTGGAGCATCCTGTCCCCTTCCTTCTGTTTGTCTATCCTGTCTTTCCTCCCCTTAGCTCAACCCAGCAGCCTGGCTGCAAAACATCTCAGGCAAGTGGATACTGAAAATAATTCAGTGAGGATATTCTTGGCAGTGGACAGAAAATCCACCTCCCTTCAAGGGAATCCTCCTGCTCCCTCAACTTGACATGTCTGATGTTAATTGTGTTATCACTGCTGTAGTAGCCTTGGCATATGTCTTGCCAAGGATATAACAGCCGGCCAGCTTGCAAAGCTTAGGGTACCCCCCCACATGCCCAAACTATTAGGCAGTTTAAGCTGAGCTGACTAAAGGACAAGTCTGGGTGACAAGCCCTTCAAAGCTTCACTGCTTTCAAGGATGGACAGTCAGCTTGTGTTGTTCCTTTGCTGGGCAGGTTAAGTTCTGTTTGGGGAAAAACTTCTATTTTTAAGTAACTGTGTTTTATCACGCTTCTCTTCAGAGAAGTTATTTTTAAGGTGTTGGGGGGGTTTGTGTTTTAATGGACTGTCCACTAGACTATATTGTACTTTTAAACAGGAGTGGTATTTTTTCATGTCAGTTTAAAAGTTGTTTAAAGTAAGTGAAATCATTTTTTTCTATAGAGAGGTTATGTTTGTTTTACATTTTGGGCTGGCAAACTCTTATTTTAAAGTGCTTTTACCATGTGTTTTTGTGAAAAAGTGACCTTTAAAGACTTGTTTTTACTAGCATTTACTGTTTGTCATCCTTTGGAAAGAGGCACAATTTTCAGCTTCTCTGTGGGAAGAACTACCAGTCCCATAGACTGTCCTCCTCTCAGCCACAAAAAGAAAAAGCTAACAGCCTTTGACATCACAGCAGGCTAGCAGTTTGCCTCAGTTTCAGGAGGGTGACTTTGCTGTGACAATTTATTGTACCTCAGACCACTCCTCTTTTACCCTAGAACCCTTTGGTATAGTACTGTTAGCAAGATCCTCTACAGCAAGGAACTACTGCTGCCATAAGTAACATGTTTGGCCCCATTTTCCCAGTCAAAAAGAAACCGAAAAATAAGCATGTATCTACTCCTCCTCAAATTTCCTTGGACGCATGTAGTTTACTGGGTCTGGCTCAGGGCTTAATTTAGACTATTGATCCTTTTTGTAAAGTAGTTTCTAGTAAAAAAAAAAAAAAAAAAAAAAAAGACGGATACCCCTTTTCCTGAAGAGATTTCAAGATTATGAATAGGAAGATGAAGGGACAGATACAGGGTTTTCTTCTCAGATTTTAGATTCAGACTCTTAGGAGAGCTTAGCTTCTGATACTTCTGGGGGGAGGGTCTGTTTCTCTGAAACTATTGCTAATATGTGCCAGTATTTTCATTGGGACAGCAATGACGTTTTAGTCCCTCAAAGTACTATGAGTTGTTACATAAGGAATTTCCAGAACCTGAACCGATTTCTCCAGTTCTCTGCTTTAGAGGATGTGTGTGTTTTTACCTCAATTTTCCTGATAGTCAACCAGCTGCCCTTAAAAAGACAGATAGGATGTATAAAGTTCCTCAGTCTTTTAAGTTTTCATACTTTATTTGCAAACCTAACCCAGCAGCTATAGCTTTAGTTGATCCCACTGCTGCTAAACAATTAGCTACTCTTTTGCCTATACTTATCAAAAATGTTCCCATCCTTATCAGAAAGAGCATATATTTCCGCAACTTTGATTTTCAGAATTTTGAACTGTCAGGCTCATATGTTAGTTTTTGTTTGACTAATATAAAATAAATGTTTTATCTCCAGTTTCTTCTTGTGAGGAAAAATGTGCTTTAAATAATTTTCTTCTATTTCATAGGTCACTACTTATTGTTTACAGTGTGTGTATATGACTCTTTTGATCATTCCTTATCCTGTAGATCAGACTCTCTTGCTTCCATCAGTCCTTCATCACATGCTGTCCCAAGGAATGATAGAACAGTTCCTCCTTCCCAGGTGGGGAAGGGTTTTTATTCAAGGATGTTCTTAGTGCCAAAGAAAGAAAATGCTGGGGACCAGTTTTGGATCTTTCTTTCCTAAACTTGTTTGTGATAGTGCCCAAATTCAGAATGTTACCTGTTTTTCCTCCAAGTTTTGTAGTAACACCAGATTAAAAGATGCATATTATCTCATCCTTATTCATCCAAACTTTAGATGTTTCTTAAGGTTAAGCATGTCTGGATCACAGCAGGTCTTTGCCTTACCCTTTGGATTATCCACCACACCAAGAGTTCACAAAGTGTCTAGCTCCAGATACAGCTCATTGTAGGTTATAAAGAATCCATCTATTTTCATATTTAAATGATTTGCTTATCTTTGCAGAGTCTCTTTCAAAGTGTCAGGAATCTCTCTTGCATGAGAGATCTCTTTCACAAACTGGGATTCCAAGAAAATATTCATAAGTCTTTCTTAACTCTTTCACAGAGGACTGTGTTCCTGAGATATCAACTAGACATCTCTGTTCAAAGAGCTATTCTTCCACAGGAAAAACATAGATCTATATCTAATATGTTTCTAAGGTTTCCCACTCAAACATTGGTAACTCCGAGGGAATACCTAAGGATTTGGGGCTTTATGGCTTCTGTGATTCAAACAATACTCCTGGCAAGACTCCACATGAGAAAAGTACAGTTGTATTTGAAGTCTTTTTGGTAAAAGCACCAACACAATTTGTCTTTTCAAATCTCAGTGCTGGGGTTTGTCAGAAGAGAAATCATTTTTGTGGAGGCAACATATATCCATAAATTCAGATCTCCTCTTCTCCTTCCTTGTTCCAAAGCAGTCCGTCACTACTGATGCCTCCGACTTTTTTGGGAGCATTTTCAGGAGGGATAAAAGGGCAAGGTGTGTGGGACACCAAGGACAGATGCAAGCACATAAATATCAGAGATGATCTGATCTTGCCACTTTTTATTCATTCCTCAATAATAGGGTTCTGAGCCAACCCCCTACTCCAACTCTGCTGTTTTTTTACAGCTCATGCCCACTAGAAACTCTCAAGCTCCTTCCTTACCCATAATGCTCTATCCCCTACCATACCTCAGATTTCATTTGCCATTTTCCCATATGGACATGGTTGCTGTGATCTCTCGGACATTATTAGACATTCTTCAGGTAAGTGATAGCTTTAGTTGCCTTATTAACCCTTTTTTTTCCTTCCACACTATCATAGTATCAAATAACCTCCCCACCTACGCTATTTAGTGTATTTCTCATTTACTATTGTTGGTAGTTTCCTCTCTCCTCTTCCCTTTCCACTACCATTGTTGGTATTACTTTCAATCTTTTTTAACAGGAATATTGGTTTATTTTTTTCTTCTTCCTTTAGATGGGAGTTTTTCTGGCTGTAACTACTTCAGATCAGGTCAGGAGGCCCTTAGCAGTACCACATCACCTATCTTGGCTCCTTCTCCAATCTGACCCGTGGTTTCGGAGACCTTGAATCTGATTTTTCTTGGACCATCTGTGTCAGATCTAAAGATCAGATCTTCATATCTTTGAGTGCACTGATTCCAAGTGAGTCAGAGCTGGACAACTATTGGAGCGGAAGTGCCCCTGTTGGATCCGAGGAGTTGGAGTCAACTCCAAAGTTGTTGGAGCCTTCTCTGCCAGTTGGAGCCTCAGCATTGGGCATTATGGCTTTGACCTCTGCCTCTGGTAAACTGCCCTCTGGTCAGGGGGAGCTGATGGTCTGGAAGCATGGCTTCTTTGCTCTGTTGGCCTCCTCCTGCCTGTGGCACCCTGCCTTGAGGTAATGAAGAGAGTGTGTTCAGCTTCTGCAGGATGGATGGTTACTCCCTCCTCAGATCTTCCCTCTGGATCCTGTATGTCTCTGTGTCTTGAGACTATCACTGTACTTCTCAGGTACAGCAAACCCAAAATCTCCAGACTGCCCAGCAGGGTATTTTAATTTCTTCTGATACTTCTCCAGAACATTGCTACCAAAGAAGTCCCTAGAAAGAGAAAGTGCAAGAGGAGGCACTTGGACTCACCTCAAGTCCGTCACTCAAGATACCAATTTTGATGAGGGGGAAGGATCCCCAAGATCACCACCCGATGACATCTCCATTGGAGACATCCTGGAAATCCTCAATCAGAGGGGTGGTTGGTGTACAGATAACCCTTCCTAAGAGTAATTAGTGTTCCTGGAAGCCTTTGGATCTGGCCCATCTACCTCCTGGGTAACTCCACCCACCAAGAAGCTCATTGATTTGATCTCTAGGTGGACATGGAAGGAACCAGACACTGTTGAGCTGATCCCCAAAAGACCAGACAAGATTTGATACCACCAAAAGGAAGAGAGTTTTGGAGCAAGAAAGTACTAATAGATGCCATGGTCATGACGGCAGCCATGAAGAAAGAACTTGTGGAACAGAGTTCTTCTGTCCATCCCTCCTAACAGGGAGCCAAGGATATTGGAAAGATTAGGGAAGTTTGTGATGCTTCAGTGACCTTTGCACTCAGATTGCTGAATTATTTGGTGCACACCACTAGACTGCAGAGGGATTTGATTAAAGAACTCACCATATCCCTCCCTGGGACCAGTATTTCTGAGGCTCAGACCTTTGTTGCCTCACAGTTGGCTACCCCACAGTCGATCACTAATTTGTCTATGAGGCTCATTTCATGCAGCTGAAGATATAGCATTTCTATTGGGAGACATGCCTGGATGTGCCTGTGTGATTTTGTGAAGCCCTTCAAGTCCTCATTCATCAATGCACTCTTTAACGGAAGCTCTTTGCTCGGCCCTAAGGTAAAGGACACACTCTCCAGATGCAAGCAAGATGGTAAGACCATCTCTTCAGTGGGCGTACATTTTTTGACCCCCTCCAAGAACCTTTTCTAAAAATCAATGAAAGGGTTGAAAATGTGGTTCAAAAAGTCCCAGGGTCCTTTCCATTACCCACATGGAGATAGTTCCACCAGGGGCAGAGGGAGGGAACTCTAAAGGAAGATGCTGTCCACGTGGCAGAGGAGGCCAGCAGAACCAGGAATCTTCATATTCTTTTTCTGATGGACCCTTTCAGTGCTGCTGAAAGGAGGCCCAGTTGTCCACCTCTGGAGGCTGCTGGGGGTCATTTTTCCCTGCTTCAGAAAGCCTGGCTAAATATTACAAAAGATATGTGGGTGCAGAGGACAATTTCAGAGGTTATATAATTCCGTTTTTTCTACCACCCCCACCAACATTAAACAGAATTCCCAATGCCCCACCCAGTCAGAGGAAAGCAGCAGCTATAGAAGTAGAAAAGCTGCTAGGAAAAGAGTCATCCAAGAGGTCCCCTAGACCAGATAGAATCCGCAACTTACTCAAGATTCGTTTTAGTGCCAAATAAAATGGGGGACTTGAAGAGTAGCATTTGGCTCAACAGTGCTCAGGAATATCCTTCCTTAGTGTCCTCCCTGGATTTCAGGTAGCTGGGAACTCTGTCCCAATTGTTGAGGAATGAGTGAAAATTGACATCAGATAAACAAGTTATGTATTCACCATAACAATCCATCTGTGTTGCCCATTTTCATTCTTCTTCAACTGCCCTCCCATCAACTCCCTACCTTTGCACCAATACCTTCTGAAAGAGTGAGAGGTAACAAGGGAACCAATGTTCCTACTATTGAGCTCCAGACATTGACCTCTCCTACCTGGGTGTTAATATTCCTTCTAAAACTATAAGCCAGCAAACAAGATCTGAGGCATGTTAGGGGATAGAGCATTATGTGTAAGGGAGGAGTTGGAGTTTCTAGTGGCCAAAAGCTATAAAAAAAACTGCAGAGTTGGATCCGAGGGTCGGATTCAAACCCAATTGTTGAGTAGGAATGAAAATGGACAACACAGATGGAATGTTATGGTGAGTACATAACTTCTATTTTTGCCTTGATCAAGGCACTCAGGTCTCTGAATCCTCTTTGGTCCTTGGGACCGCTTCAAGTTGTAACAGACAATACCACAGTTATGTGATACATCAACAAGCAAGAGGGAACCAGGTCATATCCACCTTTGCAAACTAGCTATGTTACTTGGGATATAGCTTCACAGCACAATCTCACTCTACAGGCATATTACATTCCTTTACAGAAAAACTATGTTGCACACAAGCTGAGCAGGACAAGGGCAGACAGTCACAAATGGAAACTAGATCAGGGGGTCTTTCAAGGTTTGATCATCTGTGGGGAGTTCGGGTAGATGACTGCAGTTACTCACACAAGAACAGGGATGTCTGATGCACCCAGACATCAATTGACTTCAGCTGACTGCCTGGATGAGAAGATCTTAATTCCCTTAAGGCACTTGTTTACTGAGGGCATGCAGCATATAATAATGGAGGCAAGAAAACCTGCTACATGAAAATCCTATATTAGCAAATGGAAAAAGTTTTCTAGTTAGCGCCAACAACATAACCAGCACCCATTCAGGCCTAGTGGTTCTCTGGGTTTACAATATTTGTGTGTTACTGTCTTATGGCCTTTCTTACACCTCTGTCAGGGTTCATTTATTGGCCATTTCAGCATGTCTGTCCATGGGCCTTCCTCTTTTGATGTAGTATGTCAAAATGTTTGAATAAGAGGCCACCAAGAAAACCAGTGAGCCCTCCTTGGGATCTTAATTTTTGTTAGCGAAGCTAACACCTGTTCCATTTGAACCAGCTAAACTGGCTGAGTTGAGGTTCTTAACATGGAAAACAGTTTTACTAACCGCTTTGACCGCTGTAAGAAAAGAATATGAGTTGCAAGATCTTATGGTGAGTCAGCCCTACTTCATTTTTCACAGGGACAAGATTCCTGTGAGTAGTAGTCCTCTTATGCCTAAAGTGGTATCTAAGTTTACTTTAAGCCAAACTATCCATCTTCTGATTTTCTTTCCTGAACCTACACATGAGGGAGAAAAAATACTCCATACCTTGGACGTCCTCAGACAGCTCCGGTACTATCTTGACAGAGCTAAATCTTTCAGATCTCCTTCTCAGTTATTCATTTCTTGTGAAGCTAAGAAGGGACAACCTGCGGCAAAACAGCCTGTTTCAAAATGGTTGTCAAAGGCTATTACCTTTTGTTATACTCAGCATAATGCTATTGCAGGCAAGGTCAAGGCTAACTCTACCAGGGCCTTGGCTTCATCTATGGCTTTTTGGAAAAGGTTAGATTCTAGAAATATTCTAAAAGCTGCTACTTGGTCCCCTGTACATTCTTTTACAAAGCACTTTAAGCTTGATTCCTTCTCTAGGCCCAGGTCAAGCTTTGCTAGGACCATTCTCCAGGGGCTCTTGGGCTATTTTTCTTCCACCTCTCATGTAGTAAGCTAGGGTAGTCTACCCATATAGCTAAGGCTACTGCAGCAGTGATCATATTGAGAACTGCTTCTACTAAAACAGTGATCAATATGATGATCATGGTACAGCTGTGCAAGTAAACATACCATATCTGTATATGTTTGAATGATCACTGCTGAAGTAAGTGCTCTCTCCCAACAGCCACTTTGTTTTTTTTTTTTTTTGGTGTGATTTTTTATGCCTGGATGTAAACATTTATTTATTTTATTTTTTGTCCTAGCATTGCCCTTTCAGGACTCTGCTTCCCTCTGTCTGTTGGCAGGAAAGCTCTGAAGGGCTTGGTGCCCAAAGTTGTCTTTTAATCAGCTCAGCTTAAATTGCATGAGAGTTAGGGCATGTGGAAGTTGCACCCAAGCTTTGGAAGCTGTCTCTGTTATATCCTTGGCAGGATATAACCCATATAGCTAAGGGAACTGCAGTAGTGATCATTTAAACATCTGCTGTTCTGGGTAGTTTATTTACACAACTGTACTTTCTCTCCATTACTCCTTCACAAGTTACAAGCAGGAGTTCCACAAAAAGGAAAAGGATTTTTTACACCAAAATCATTTTGGAGTTTGTGGAGACTAGTGTTAGATTTGGTGCACCTAAATGCCTTTCTGAAAATACTGAAATTCAAAATGATTACTATGCACTCAGTCCTACCTTTCTTCTGGACCACTGTTTCATGGTGACTTTACATCTGAAGGGTTCTTATCGTATGCCGATTGCTCCCAACTTCAAGTTGAATCTACGAGTGTCCTGTCTCTCACTCTCACAACAAATTTTCTTCCTGGGGTGTATGATGAACACAGATAAGTATGGACTTTCTACCAGAAGACATTGTCCTGATGGCACAGAACATTTTCAGGGATTTCTCTCTTCAAGAAGGGGCCTCCACAAGAGAGTTTCTCAAAATTCTAGTCCTGATGGCATCAGTAATTCTCATGGCACCAGGGGACAGGCATTACATAAGAAAGATTCAGTGGCACTTAAAAAAATTGTTAGACCCAGTACCTGCTTCCGCTGGAGTTCCAGGTACCAGTGCTGGATTTTGCAAGAAAAGAGTTAGAGCTGGAGAGATCAGATGTCTCTCAATCCAGACCTACCCTTCTGTCTCTAGACTCCAATCAGTCTTGATGGACCCGTTGGATTTTGTAGGGGGAGTAGTGTATAAGGAGATTCAAGTGCAAGATGAATGGGGTCCTTGGGCTGCTACAAAGCACATAAATGTAAAAAAAAATGTTAGGAGTGATTCAGCAGTTAGTTTTTTTTTTTCACTACTTATGGTCTGCAGGTCCCCTTTTATTGGTCATAGACACCACAGTCATGTGTTACTTGAACCAGATGTGTGGAAGACTCCATATAGATTTGTTGATTTCCTTTCAGATTAGACCATTGGAAAAATTCTGTTTGAGACATCCTCGCAGCCATGCTTGGATGATAGATGCATTCTTGTTCTGTTAGACAGGAATGTTCCTTTATGTATTTCTACCATTTCTACTGATACCCATGGTACTTCTGATGATTTGGAAGGAATTGCCAGAGATCATTGGGGTGAGTCCTTTTTGACTCAGGCAAAGTTGGCTCTCCCTTTTAATGGAGTTGGGCAAATACCACAAGCTTCCCCACACTTTGGATCTGTTTACAAAGTGATTTTGTCCTAATTGCTCTTTGGCATTTGTTCCATGAGGATGTGCAGCAAGTATTGAAGGAGGTAAAAAACCTGCAAACAGAAAATTTTATGTTTACAAGTTGAAGAGGTTTTGCAGGTGGTGCCTAACCAATATCAGATGGCCCAGTATGGTGCCTACCCCTCTGGTTTTGAAATATTTATATAAGATACTCAATGATGGTTTATCTTATGCATACATCATGTGCATCTTGCAGCCATCTCAGTTTGTCTGCCCATGGATCCCCCTCTTACATCTCTTTTAGTGGTGAAACAGTTTACGGAAGGAATGTTGCACTTGAGAGCCCATCTTAAGCACATCCCCCCTCATCCTCCATAGTACCTCAATTTTGTTATTGAGAAATTGACCTCATCTCCTTTTAGACCTGCCTTTCAAGCTGATTTGAGGTTCCTCACTTGGAAAAGTGTTTTGCTTATTGCTCTGACATCTGCAAGGCATGTCTCCAAACTGCCAGCTCTTATGGTGGGACAACCTTATTTGATTTTTTATAAGGAAAGGGTTGTTCTACACACTTATTCGTCTTTCATGCAAAAGGTTGTTTCTGAATGTTCACTGAATAAAGCCATTAATCTTCCAGTTTTCTTATGAGAACATAAAAACAAAGGATTCAGATTCTGTATACCTTAGGATGTACACAGGCGGCTTGTGTGCTACCTTGAGAGGAGTAAGCTATTCAGGAAAGCTGAATAGCTGTTTGTTTGCTGTTCTGGGACAAAAAAGGGTCAACTTGTCTCTAAGCAGTTATTCATACATTGTTCCCTATTTTTGTTACTTTTCCCATGGTAAATCTATTCCAGGCAAGGTTAAGGCACATTCCATTAGAGCCTTATCCTCTCCAGTGTCATACTGGAAAGAAGTGGACTCCAGAAGCATTCTAGAGGCAGCAACATGGTCCTCTGTTCATACCTTTACAAAGCAATACAAACTGGATTCTTTCTCAAGTGCCAGAGCAGGCTTTGTGAAGACCATTCTCCAGGGATTTCTGGATCCTTATCCTTCCTTCTCCCAGGTAGGGTAGTCTTTGGAAATCTATCCACATGTCACTGAGACAGTGTGAATGATGAGGATAATACAGCTGTGTAAGTTCTACTTACCTGTAACAGTAGATGTTAGAATTTCACACAGCTTCAGTGGCAGGACCCATCCATCAACCCCCATTTTGTATATAATTTGATGGTAACTAATCTTGTTTTTAACTTTGGTTATCTGTGTTAGTTGTTTTTTGCTGTGAATTGGTTGTTTTCAGGCAATTCTTGCTTCTGGTCCTCCTTGACTCATCCTACTTCACACTAAAAAGCCTGAATAACTGACTTTCTGTGACGAGGAGGCTTAGCCAATCCCTTATTGCAGAGAGTCAAAGGAGGGGATTTCAGAGCTCTGAAAAACTGCCATTGTGGGTTTGTGCATGCACAAAACCTAAATGCCACTGAGGCAGTGTTTAGTTAAAACATCTACTGTTACAGGTAAGTAGGACATTTGCAACTGTAATGTCTTCTGTAGATCACAACAGTTTTACCAGGACACTCCTAAGTGATAGTAAGCTCTACCCCCCACCCCCCCCCCACCCCCCAAGGCAGCAGGACAGATTTAGTAGTTTCCACCTGAGGAGCAGGGATGGTCTGCCATTTCAGGGCTTCAGAGGTGCTTTGTCATGGAGGGCCTTCCAGAGCTCCCATAAGTTTGTCTGTCAGCTATACTCTGGAGGCAGTTTGGGTGCTTGAGACTCCAATCACAAGCTTGGGAGGCCATCATACCAGATATGTGACTCATGAGAGTCATTCCAGAGGTTACCAGTCCCGTTCCACAACATTCCAAATCTCAAACAGAAACATCTCCCAGATGTTCTACCCCATCAGCAGAGAGAGAAAGCATTGGAAATCCAAAAGCTACTGTCAAACCAAATGATCCAAAAGGTCAGTCTAACACCAGCTAAGATCCTGGGTCTGTATGATATGAGGGTTTTTTGGTGCCAAAGAAAACAGACCATCAAGACCATCTTGGACGTAAGCAAGGTACATTTATATCAGACAGACCAAATTCCAGATTTCAGATGTTCTGTCCATATTTTCTGTGGACATCAGACGCTTGCTGTCAGAGATGGAGAGGAGTTCCTTGAGCTTCCTGTGCTTCAGGCTGGGAACAAGTCATTTACAAGCTTATCACAGCCCCTTGGGTGTTCACCAAGTGAATGGCAGTAGTAGCCGCCTAGCTCAGGCTATAGGGATTCTGGGTGTTTCCTTTCCTGGATGACTGGCTTCTCATGGCAATGTCAAGAGCATCTTTGGTCCAAATAAAGGGTTATTTATTTCAACTGTGTAGTCCTTTGGTATCAGTCAGTCTGGAGAAATCCAAGTTGGAACCTGTAGAGTGCCTATAGTTTGGCAGATGCCATCTGGACACTGCCAAACAATTAACAAAGCCCCCCCCCTCCCATAAGGGTGTTAGCCCTAAAAGACCCTTGCCAATCAGATACTCTTGCATCTAAGGCTCCAGCTGTTCTCGTTTAACTCCTTCTTGGTGATATGGCATTGGCCATATGTCTTATTCCTCTAGCAGGATACTACACGAAAATCCTACAGTGGACCCTATCAGCTCAGTGGTCTATTTACTCCCATCTGAGTTTTCCAATACACCTCACCAGTGTAACTCCACAGCACATCCATTGGTGGGTATCCTCCCCTTTAGTTTCTGTAGGTCATGCTTTCATAACTCCCTTGTCCAAAGCCACAGTAACCATTGACACTTCTTCCCTGGGATGGGCGGGAGCACTATGAAAGAAAGACTCTCAAAGGTACCTGGTCTCAAGAAGAGGTCCATTTATTCATCAGTGCTTTGGAGATGAGAGCAGTTCTCCTAGGGTTGCAGGCATTCCAGGGTTGCCTTCTCAAAGGTGTGATTATGATTCAGTCTGCTAACACTGTAGTCGTATGGTTTTTGAACAAACAGGGGCAATTACACTGTTATTTACTATGTCAGGCAGCTATGAAGGTGTGAATGGGTGATGTCTTCACAATGTTTTCTGATAGCACACATCCCAGGGAATTCCGGCATCCTGGCAGACAGTTTAAACAGGTCATCACCTAGTTCAGCAGGTTTTCTGCTGCTGTGTCAACTATGCCATGATCACTGTGCAACTTTGTTCAATATCAAATGTAGCACCTTCTTTGCCCTGGTCCCCCTGAGGGAACAGTCGCCAAGAGATGGTCTTCTGCATGTTTGGCCCTCAGGTCTCCTGTAATTTTTATCCTACAATGCCCTTTATCATCAAGTTCCTACAGAAAGCAGCCCATTGCAGAGCAACAGTGATCCTCATTGCTCCCTTCTGGCCTGGACATGTATGGTTTCCCTTCCTTTGGCCTCACCTTCTTCACCAACAATAAGGTTTGAACCCAGCTCCAGATCTGATCTCTCATCCCTGGGGTCGACCTCACCCAAGTCTGGAATCCTTCAAACAAACTGCTTGGTTACTCCATTTCCAGTGATGACCAGAGATCCTAAGCTTTATGAGTAGGCACTTTGCATTTTCCTTGTCCCAGCAAACCTGTACTAGAAAGACTTGTGGCAGTAAATGGAAACTTTTCTCTATTTGGGCCTCTTCCAAGAGTACAGATTGGTCTTTTGCTTTGATCAAGCTGTTTTGAGTCCTCTGGCTGGATTGTTTCACTCCAGGCTTATTTTATTTGACTGTTAAAGTTCAGATGGCAGACTTTTCTAACTTTCACATAAGTCAAGATTGTATCCTTGTTGCATCTTTGAAACTGTCAAAGGTTTTTCTAAGAGGAACTTCACTTAATCATTCCAATAAGAGAATCCTCTTCTCCTTCATCTTCCTTTCCTTCAACCTTTGACAAAACCCCCTTTTGATCCAGCAGGAATGGGGTCCTCAAATTGTTGTCCTAAAAGACTCACCCTGTCATAGTGATTACCTCTGCCTGAAGAGTTTCTGAGTTACAGGTGCTGTCCTGCTGCCTTCCTCATCTTCTCTTCTATTCTTTTCCATAAAGACAGCTTCTATGAGGACAAATCCTTCATTACAAAAGTGGCCTTTGAGTGTTCCTTGAACCAATTTGTTGAGTTGCTTGTTTTTTTGCCCCTAACTTCAGCACCAAAGGAGAGTACATGCTTCATTGTGTCAACATTAATTTTCAGCTAAGGTTTTATCTAGATAGTACAAAATAGTTTAGGAAATCCAATCAAATTGTTTGTGTCTTTTTCTATGGCAATTGGTTTCAAAAGTTACCTTGTTCAGTTGGCTTTCTGATTGCATATCCTTTGTGTGCACCTCAAAAGTTATTAATTTGCCCTGAGATTTAAGGGCCATTTTAGTAGAGCAGTAGCTAGATCTATGGCTTTTTAAAGCCACAGTTCTTTGGATGACGTTGGTGCGGCAGCCACATGGACTTCTATTCACACTATCTGATGTTGTCAATTTCATTACTCAACATATGGGTTTGGATCTAATCCTCAGATCCAGCTCTGCTGCTGTTCTGCCTCTTGTGGAAACCGCAAACTCTTGAGCTCCTCCCTTCTCCCTAATTCTGTAGTCCCCCTCCTTCCCATAGATCTCATTTGCTGCCATTGGGAAGAGACATGGTCGCTACAACTCTCAAGAGAATATTTTCTTCAAAATGATAAGTGCTTTTTTTGTTTATCTTCTTGATATTTCTAATTATTATCCTCCCTTTACCAATTATCTTTCCTTACCATTGGTAACTTTCCCTTTTTACTATAGTTGGTAATTCCTTCAGACTGATGTTATTTGGCCAACTTCCTTTTTTCATTGTTGGTGCAGTTTTGTCGGTATTTCTCCAATTTACCATTGTTGGTCATCTTTACTCCTTCCACCTACCTGTAGTTTAAAAAAAAATTCTCCTTGCTGTATTTTGTTTTTTTTATTTTTTGTTTTTTTTTTAGCGTTGTCGCCTCACAGTAAGATGCTGTCCGGTTCGATTCTCAGCTAGCGCGTCTTCTGTGTGGAGACATGTGTGAATGGGCATTCCTTCGTTTAAGGTTGTGCGTCAGGGCTGGTAACTCGGCATGTAAAAATCAACTACCAATCAATAGCGGACTGGAGTTCCGCTGTGGCCGAAAGACACAACAACAAAGTGTTTTTCTGGTTACTGTGTTGCTAATAGGGATCATGGCCGATAAACCTTTGGGTTTTAAGAAAAGTGGTAAAAGGGAGCACAAAATTCCCCTATCTGACACCCATTCATTGTGTGTGTACTTTTTAGGACCTGAGCATTTACAAGCCACCTGTTCTGTTTGTAAGTCTTTCACTCCGAGAGCACTTGTGGATCGGAAAAATAAATTGATTCTTAAAGGCTTTATTCCTTTGCAGAATCTCTTTCAGGAACTCAGTCCTCCAAGCCTTACAAAAAGTAGGCAAGAAAGAGGCCTTCTGAACAAGCTTGCTGCTGATCATCGTGTTTCACTGTTGCAGTCCTAATAAATGGGTTATCCGGCTCCCGGTAGCCGTCAGTTGGCCAGAATACCAAAGTTAAGTAAAAATGCCGTCTGTTGCCATCTGTTGTAAAGGACGTCAGGGCGTCCGATACAAAAGGAGGCAGCCAACGTCACTTCCTCAGTCTTCCTTGCTGCGGAGCCCGAAGCAGAAGCTTTTCATGCACGAGTGCCAGTCGGCAGTTTACCTTTGTTGGTTTCCGACTACAAGAGTTGAAGTCTACTACAGCTAAGTACCCCATTGGGGATCCTCTTTTCTTGCCTTAACGAATGTCAGAAAAATTTAATAATTGCCTTACCTGTGGAAAGCAGATTCCCCATAGAGATTTTCATTCCTATTGTATTTGTTTAGGCCTTGACCACAACGTCCCCAGCTGTGATCTCTGTGCCTCCTTTAATCTGTGTACTATCCATTGTCGAGCTAAGATTTTGGCTAGGCATTTTGGATTTTGGCCTAAGTTCGTTGGTATGGCATTCACCAGGCTTCGGATGTTCCGAAGAAACGTAAGGATAAGGACCGCAACAGGCCTCTGAAATCTAAGTCCTCGGATGAGGTTAAGTTGAGCATCAGTCAGGTGGTAGCCAATGAGATGCCTTTGCAGTCCCTGCAGTCCGCAGATCTACAACCGCAGGCCTTGACTGAGTCAGTGTCCCTTAGGCCTTCAGCCTCCGTTTTGCCTTCCGACTTGTCACCTCTTCTGCTGGAGCTGGAGCCACTAAGCTGACTCCGGTGTCCGAGGCCTCCGTTTTGCACTCTAACAGCTAACTTCTTCCTTCAGTCTCTGTTGAATCTTCAGTGGTTGCCAGGCCTCCCAAGTCCTTCAGGCTTGCAGGTAAATCTTCCATTCATAAGCCTGTGAAAAGGCAGGCTCCAGCTGCTTCTCGTTCCCCTCAATCCCAAATGGTTAAAATGGCTAATGATTTGTTGACTCTTATTAGGGGTTCTCAGTCTCCTCCTTCTAAAAGGAGTAGGGATGTTTCTCCTGAGGTTTTGTCCTGCTCAGGTTCTGATTCTTCCGGCATTTCTGCTGATGAAGAGGAATTTTCTCAAGCCTTTTCTCCTTTTGAGGATTCAGATGCAGATGAGTCCATCCCTTTGGCTTCTCTTCCAGAGGATTTCTCTTTTGGTGATACTTAAAATACCCTCAGAGAATATTTTAAATGGGAACGTCAGGATTATCCCCAATCCAAGAAACGGATTAGGGAGTTTCTGGATTTATCTCAGCATAAGCCTCTTGCTATTTCCCCTGTGTTGGAAGTTGTTGATGTGTTTCTGGAAAATTCTTTGTCTCCAAATTCAGTTCCTCCTGCTCCCAGGAAACCTGACTGGTACTACAGGGTCCCTGATTCTCATTGGTTTCTTCTCAGGAATCTGTTGGCGGATCCAGAGGTTATTTCTCAGGGCCCTAAAGGAGTTAAGGCCACTGTTACCAAGAATCCTGTTCCTTCTGACAGGGAGTCTAGGAACCTAGATAGGTGGGGCAAGATGGTCTATACCTCTGCCACCCTAGCTATTAGGGCTACCAATTGTTTATTTCATATGCTGAAGTACCAGCATAACACCTTGGAGACTATTAAGTCTAGGATAGCAAGTGTACCTCTTTCGGCAGAGAGCAAAGACATGTGGGATTTACTGAATTCTGCAAGTCTGGTCAATAAGCATTCTTTACATTGTGGTTTTGACATCCTTGAGGCCTCCAGCAGGGCTGTGGCTACTAGATCTGTTATTAGAAGGCACACTTGGCTCAGAGAACAGCCTCTTCCAGAACATGTCAAGGCTAAGCTTTTGAATGTACCTTTACATAAAGACAGTCTTTTTGGCAGCAACGCAGAGGAGGTACTGAAGAAGATGAAGTATAAGGCCAAGTCCATGCAAACTGTTAAGGATTTTCTGTAAGTTCAACCCCCTTGCTTTAGCAGGAATTACCCTTCCAAGAGTTGGACCTTTCTTGATACCAGCAGACAGAACTGTTCTAGGACTAGAGGTTACAAATCTTCTAGGGGACAAGGGGCTACCCCTCAAAGGTCTAGGCGTTGGCAGGCTTCCACTTCTAAAGGGGGAAGCTCCAAGCCTGCATGTCAATCAAAACACTCTCAATGACTTTTTACAACTTCTGCCTGTTCCTTCTTGCCAGGAGAATCCTTTAGGGGGAAGGTTGGCCCTTTTTGCAGATGTCTGGGCCACTATCACAGACGACAAATGGGTGCTCAGAACGGTGTCCCTAGAGCACAAGTTTTCTTTCCGCACCTTTCCCGCTCCCCAAGGGATTCCTGGATGTTCCTCCAAACCAAAGGGCAGAAGTAGAAAAACAAATTTTGTCTCTCATCTGGGAGCAATAGAATCAGTTCCTGCTCAGCAGGTAGGCCAGGACTTTTATTCCAGGCTTTTCCTAGTTCCAAAAAAAGAAGGCACCTGGCATCCTATCCTGGATCTTTCCATTCTGAACTCTTTTCTAGTAATTCCAAAGTTCAAGATGCTCACTCTGCATCGGTTGCTACCACTGCTAGAAAAGGATTCCTGGCTGGTAACCTTGGATCTCAGAGGCTTATCTGCGCATTCATATCAGGGAAAGTTGCAGACAGTACCTTCGATTCAGAGTGGGCGAGCAACATTACCAATTCTCTGCGCTGCCCTTTGGCTTATCTACTGCTCCCAGAGTCTTCACAAAGTGCCTGACCCCAGTCATTGCTTTTTGCAGGCAGAAGAAAATTCAGATTTATCTATACCTGGACGACTGATTCAAGCAAGTTCTCAGGAACAGCTATTAAAGGATCTGGAATTCGTAAAGACTCTTCTCACTTCCCTGGGTTACACTCTCAATGTGGAAAAATCAAAAATGGTACCATCCAAGGAGATAACATTCCTGGGGGCGAGTCTGAACACAGCCACCCAGATGATGTATCTCACCCAGGAGAAGCAGACAACTCTCTCAGTTTACTTCAAGGACTTGGCAAGCCTGTCCCAGCTCCCTGCAAGGAAATACCTGCAAGCTCTGGGATTCATGGTATCTTGTATTCTCATGATTCCATATGCAAGACTGCATATGAGGAAATTGCAATGGCACCTCAAGAACATTTGGTGTCAACCCACAGAGGACCTGGATATGATGATTCCTCTGCTTCCATCTCTGCAGGCGAAGTTTCTATGGTGGGCAACAGCCTGTCTTCAAAACAAAGGCATGCCTTGTCTGACGCCCCTTGCCAGTCAAGTGCTGACTACAGACGAATCGGACTACGCCTGTGGAGCACACTTGGATGGCAGATGCATACAGGGATGTTGGAATGCCCAGCAGATGCACCTGCACATAAATTTAAAGGAATTTATTGCAGTTCAGCAGGCCTTACTAGCTTTCAAGCATCTTCTTTCTCCAGGGGCCCTGCTTGTCAGGACAGATAACACCACGGTCATGTGGTACATCAACAAGCAGGGAGGCACTCACTCTTACCCCCTGTGCAGGCAAAGCATGAATCTTTGGTCCCTGGACCTCCATCTCCTAGCTCAGTTTCTTTCAGGAAGGCTCAATGTTTTGGCAGACCAGATGAGCAAGCAAACTCTGGATCCTCCCGAGTGGCAGCTGAACAGAGCAGTCTTTTACAGCATCGTTTAACGTTGGGGCACTCCTCAGGTGGATCCTTTCTTCTCCCCAGACAACCATCTGCTACCTCTCTTTTGCACCAGACAGCAGCACAGCAGAGCCTGGAAAGTAGATGTTTTGTCCTTCCCTTGGATGTTGCTATCTGTGTACGCCTTCCCTCCTCTTCCTTTTCTTCCCAAAGTATTAGTGAAGTTCAGGGACTAACATCAAAGGACTATTCTCATAGCTCCGAATTGGCCCAGACAGCATTGGTATCTACTGCTTTGCAGTCTCTCCCATCTTCCTCTTAAGCCAGATCTTTTGGTTCAGGAAAGGAGAAACATTCTACGTCCTCATCTTCAGTCTCTCAGTTTGGCAGCATGGCTCATTGCATGACTCCTTCCCTTTCTTCCTCCCTTTCCCAACAGGTGGTTGATGTGCTGAGGGGAGGCCAGGAGGCCTAGCACTAGACAATCCTATGCTGGCAAATGGGAAATGTTCTGTCACTGGATGCAGGCTAGAGGGGAGTCTCTGCTTCTCAACCTACCCTTCCTCTGATCCTGGAATACCTGGCTGATTTGCTTCAGAGTGGTCTTTCTTTTTCCTCTATCAAGATCCATGTTTCAGCCATCTCTGCTCATTGTTCTCTTGAACAGCCCATTTTCTCTCATCCCATGATGAAAATGTTTCTCAGTGGTGCTTGCAATTTAAAACCTCCCAAAAGAGCACCTACTCCAGCCTGGGATCTTAATTTTGTTCTGGAGAAACTCACTCTTCCTCCTTTTAAGCCAGCTGCTTCTGCAGATTTAAAGTTTCTCTCTTGGAAGAGCACCTTCCTCTTGGCTTATAACTTCAGCAAGGAGGGTTTCGGAGCTGCAGGCTTTGATGGCCATGGAGCCTTTTCTTATTTTCCATGCTGATAGAGTCTCTCTGAGGACTAATCCCTCCTTTATGCCTAAGGTGGTTTCCAGCCTGACTATACACCTTCCTACCTTTTTTCCTAACATTCTCTTGATGTGCACACAGAACTCAGGTTTTACCTGGACAGGACTAAGGACCTTCGGAAATCAGCATAGTTATTGGTCAGTTATGCCCCTGGAGCCCAGGGCAAGGCTATTTCTAAGCAAACCATTTCTAAATGGATTGTACATTGCATTGCCTTTTGTTATTCCTTTCCTGGCAAAGCTCCGCCTCTAGGGGTTTGGACCCACTCTCCTAGAGTGGCTTCCACTTCTGCAGCCTTTCTAAGGTGTAGCCCTACTAAAGACATTTTGGAGGATGCCACATGGTCTTCTGTTCACACTTTCACAAAGCATTATAATTTGCCTCTGTTTTCCAGAGCCAGGGCTGGGTTTGCCACTGTGGTGTTGTAGGGCATTATCTCCAACCCTTGATGCTGTTGGTTCCTCCCCCCTTTTTCTCTGGGCTTTAGTAATCAACCCATTTGTTAGGACTGTTAACAGTGAAGCATGATGAACATAGTACAGTTGTGTACATTTATCATAAATGTAGCTGTTCGAGTGTATTCACTGTTGCAGTCCTGGTTCCCCCCCCCCACCTGCCCCCTTTTTGTGGTCCTCTCCTATTCTCTTTTCCTGAGGTACATGCTTAATTTGTCAGATTGGTTTTTGGTTTAAGCCTTATTGTCTGAGGGCTCCTAACTGTTATGGCAAGAAAGACTGAGGAAGTGACGTTGGCTGCCTCCTTTTGTATCGGAAGCCCTGACGTCCTTTACAACCGACGGCATTTTTGCTTACCTTTGGTATTCTGGCCGACTGAGGGCTTCCGGGAGCAGGATAACCCATTTGTTAGGACTGCAACAGTGAATACACTTGAACATCTACATTTATGGTAAGTGTACACAACTGTACTTTCTCAGTCGTCTTTAGATCTGACCTCTGACTCAAAAAAAGAAGATTAGGAAATCTTCGGATCTGACACACCACAAGTCATTGGATCCTACCACTTCAGACACCAGGTCCATCTCTTCGGATCCTACTCCCTTGGAGCCAAAACCAATTCCCAGAATCAAGTATGCATCATCTCTGCATCCATTCCCATTACTGCTCCCATTGCCATTCCTGGAAAGATGTTGTTCTCCCTCCATCACCTCTTCTAATTCATCCAGAAGCTTCACAGAAGCTGACTTGGATAGAATGACGAGGAAGTTTCTTTCGACTCAAATTCAGGTGGGAGTTCTTCTGGTTCCCACCCCAACAGGTCCAGAGGCCTTAACTCATACAAGTCCACCTATTCTGCTTCCTTCTGTGATTCGTCCTTTGGTTTCAGAGCCCATAGACCCAATATTCAGGTGCCATCTGTTTTGGATCTGAAGATATCTGTATCCTTGGATCGGACATTTATCGGCTCCAACTGTGTCATTTGGAGGGGTCTCTGACCCGAAGTTTCATTGTCAAACCCAAGGGGTTAGGGTCAACTCTTGACATTCTCTGAACCATCTCTGCCTCTTGGAGCTTTGATTTCCATCTCCTGCCTCAGGGGTGGTATCTTCGGGCCAGAGGGAACCATTCATCCAGCAGCATGTCTTCTCATCTCCAACAGTTTCTTTCTTCCTGGAGCATTCTGCCTTCGAGGTTGTGGAGAGAGTGTTCTCATCTAGAGATCAGATGGTTCCTCCACTCTCTGATCTTACTTGTAGTTCTCTGATGTCTTTGGGTTATGAGCCTCAGCATTCTGTTCCACAGGGGCAGCCAGCCCAAAGTCTCCAGGCTACCCCAAGGGCATTGTTGTCTCTTCCGATACTTCTCCAGAGCATCCCACCAAAGAAATCTCTAAAGATGAAGTGCAAGAGACTACGCTTGGAGTCCCCTCAGGAGTCAGTCACAGAAGATATGGATTTTGATGAAGGGGAAGGATCCCCAAGATCAGTACATGACTGTATCTCATTTAGAGACATTTTGGAAATCCTGAAACAGTGGCATGGTTGCTCCACTGGCAGCCCTTCTCAAGAGGAATTTGTATTCCTGGAGGCTTTTGGTGCTTGACCCATCTAGCTCCTAGGTGACTCCACCCACTGGCAAGCTCATTAACTTGATCCTTCAGAGTTCTGTAGAGTCTATGTCCAAGAGAACAGATAGGATCCTGGAACCATTGAAAGAAATTGAGTTTTGGAACAAAGTAGTACCAGTAGATGCTATGGTCATGGCGGCAGCCACAAAGAAGGAACTTGCGGAACAGAGTTCTTCTGTCCACCCCCCTAACAGGGATTCTAGGGCACTGGACAGATTTGGGAAGCAAGTTTATACATCAGTGACCTTTGCACTTAAGTCTCTGAATTTCTTGGGGCACTTTACCAGATTACAGAGGAATTTGATCAAAGAGCTCTCACAAACCTTCTCAGGGACTAGTACTGTTGAGGTGGAGTCTTCTATTGCTTCACAGTTAACCACCCTTCAGTCCATTTCAAATTCATCTATGGGGCTCATTTCACATGCAGCAGAAGGAGCCTCAAGAGCAGTGGGTTCAGGCAATTTCCATCAAGAGACATGCCCAGATGTGCCTGTGTGATTTTGTGGAGCCCTTCAAGCCATCGTTCATCGATGCTTCGTTTGATAGAAGTTCATTGTTTGGCCCCAAGGTTAAGGACACACTATCCAGATGTGAGAAAGATGGAAAGACTCTGACTGCTGTTTGTTTTTTGACTCCTCAATGAACCTTTTCCAGGAATCAGTGAGGTGGCTGAAAGATGTGGTCCAGGAAATCCCAGGGTCCATTCCATGATCCATGTGGAGAAAGTTCCTCCCCAAGGCAGAGGGGGGAACTCCAATGGAAGATGCCATCCATGCTGCAGAGAAGGTCTGCAGAACCAGGGGTCCAGAGATTCTTTCTCTGACAGACCCTATCAGTGCTTTTGAAAGGGGGCCCGATTGCCCTCCTCTGGAGGAGCTTAGGGGTCATTTATCCCTGCACTAGAGCGTCTTGCTAGACTTAAAAGATACTTGGGTGCAGAGGATGATTTCCAGAGGCTATATAATTCCCTTTTTTCTGCCAGCACCATTACAGAACACAGTTCCTGATGTTCCACCCAGTAAGAGGAAGGCAGCAGCTTTAGAAATACAATAGCTATTAGACAAGAGAGGCATCCAAAAGGTCCCCCAGACCAGAAAGGCTCCAGAATTTACTAAAGATTCTTTAGTGCCAAAAAAGACAGGAGACTGGAGACCAATTTTGGATCTCAACATTCTAAACAAGTTGGTTCAACATACCAAGTTTCAGATGGTCATTGTACAGTCCATTTTACCTTTCCTGGACAAGCATGACTGGGTATGCTCTGTAGATCTCCAGGATACGTGCTGTCACATAAAAATGAACAGATGGTCCAGGAGATATCTACATTTCTGGATGGGAGATGGTCACTACCAGTTCAGAGTACTCCTCTTTGTTCTCACCATATCCCCCAGGATATTTACCAAATGCATGGCAGTGGTAGCAGCTCACTTCCAACTGCAGTGATTCCGAGCGATTCCATACCTAGACAACTGGCTCCTTACAACCTCAACCAAGGATCTACTGCTAACACTTAGGGACTTAGTACTCCAAACATGTTCCAGTTTGGGCATCACAGTCAACCACAGGAAATCCCAGCTTCAACCTTCTCAGTCCATAAAATTCATAGGAGCCAATTTCAATACAACATGTCTCTGCCCTTACTGAGAGTTCAAGCCATCTGTTTTCAAGTCAGCAGAATAATTCAGAGTTTGCTACCAGCCCACAAGGGATTACAGACTCTGGGGTCCATGTCAGTGCTTTCTGTTAGTTTTGCTCCCAGTAGTGAGGTACCATATGAGAATTCTACAATAGACACTGACAACCCAGTGGTCCATCTTACAACAACCCTTATCCACCAGGATCAACATGAACTCAGGCTTGCAAGAGATTACTTTGGTGGTTGATTCACTCAGATCATCCTATTACAAGGTCATCCAGTCATCCTTCCTCAACCTAAGGCCATAGTGACCACGGACGCTTCCTAGATCAGGTGAGGGGGGGGGGGGGCATTTCTTGGGAAGACTGTTCAAGACGCATGGTCCCTGAACAGGCCAACTTTTGCATATCAGTGTGTTGGAAATGACAGCAGTTTTCCTAGCATTGCAGGCGTCCCAAGACTGCCTTCTAGGACTGCTGTGATCCAAACAGACAATATGTCTTTAGTATAGTACATCAACACACAGAGGAATCAGATCATAACCCTTGTGTCGAGAAGCTATGAGAGTGTAGCAGTGGGCGATCTCTTCAAATTGATTTTGGATAGCAACTCGTATACTGTGGAAATCCAGTGTGATAGCGGACAAGTTGAGCAGATTGATTTTATTATCTCACGAGTGGTCTCTCAACACAGAAGTAGCGGAAATGATATTCCGCCAATGAAGTCAGCCATACTGTAACCAATATGCATCTCACCTGAGCAGCAAATGCAGCAGGTTATTTGCCCTAATTCCTCTGCTGGAAGAGTCACCAAGAGACTCTCTCCTTCAGGATTGGCCCCAGGTCTCCTCTATGCTTATTCCCCAACCCCCTTAATCCCCAAATTTCTACAGAAAACATCTCATTTGACAAGCAGAGTCCTCCTCATTGTCCCTTATTGTCCATGACAGATCTAGTTTCCCTTTCTTTGGCCTCGTCTAGTTTCCTCACCTTGGATTCTTGATCCAATTCCATACCTCCTGTCTCACCTGACAGATATGACTCACCCGGACATTTTGTGCCTCAAATTAACTGCATGGTGTCTCCAATTCCATTGATAGCCAGACAACCAAAGCATTCATATCCAGTGTGCCACATTCTTTTATCTTCTCATAAGGCCTCTACTAGAAATATCTACTAGAGCAAATGGAAAAGATTTGTCCTATGGGCATAACTACATGAAACGGACCCTTTTTCAGCAACAGTACATAAGATCCTGGAATTCCTAACTTCCATTTTTCAGTGAGGGGGCTAGTTCTTCTGCAGTTGAAGTTCAGCTAGCTGCTCTCTCCAATTTCCATATCAGAGTTGATAATTTTTCTTTAGCATCTTCATGTCTTTGTAAAGCCTTTATAAAAGGAGCATTTTTACTAAAGCTCCCTTAAAGGACCCTACTGCACCACATAATGTTACAGGCCCTTTTGAAACTGCAGAAAGATGTGAGCTACGATATCTGACTTAGAAAACAATTTTCTCATAGCCATAACATTGGCTAGAAAGGTGTCAGAACTGCATGCCTTATCTTCTAAGTTTCCTTATTTAACCTTTCATAAGGATAGGGTATTTTTAAGAACCAATCCTTCCTTCATTCCTAAGGTGATGTCAGGATCTAATATTAATGAAACCATTAATCTCCCTGTATTCTTTCCAAATTTCTCTAACAAAGGCGAATACAAGTTGCACTTATTGGATGTTCATAGACAGTTATGTTTCTATCTGCACAGATCCTCAGAAATTTAGGAAGTCTAACCAGTTGTTTGTTTCCTTTTCTGAAACCAAATTCGGTCAACCAGTCTTGAAAGTAACTGTATCAAAATGTGTGACTGATTGCATTTCCTTTGTATGTAATAAGCTGGGTTTGGACTGCCTAAACCCCTAAAAGCCCATTCATATGTTCTCTCCTAGGATCACCCAGTTGAATGGCTGGGGACTTTGTTCCAAAGGTGGAGATGGATGGTAAAGACAACATTGGATACAAAAGGTTATGTTTTTTACAATAATGTTAGATCCATATTGTCTTATTCCATCCATTTCAACCACCCCTCCCACCACCCCTCTTCCAAATTGTCACCTGTCATCAGGGCTCAAGGTAGATCTAGCTGACCAACTTGAGGTCTGGTCTAAGAGCCTTATTTTGGTTCTCTTCCTAATAATCATTTGTCTTTATTGCAGTTTATCAAGTCTCTCCATGTATTAGCATCTGTCATTAGGTAGGGAAAACTTGATCTGAGGAACTTCAGAACTTCAGGCAGGCAGGGTATTATGGGAGAGGAGGTTGAGCTTTGGAAGGTGAAGTTTCTAAGGTTGTCATCTGTGAGATCCAGTAGGATCTGAATACTCAAAGGTTGAGATAGCTGGAAGAAGACAGAGATCTAGCATTATGGTTTGTACTTATTTTTTGTTTTTAGTGATTTAAGTTATCAATTGTATATATTTTCATCAGAATGAGTTGAAATCCTATGAGAGGCTTTTTGTGGAAATTAGAGAGACCCACGAGTGTACATCCTCATTTTATAGTTGGACATGTTTTGGACAGTACCTCAGTAAAATCTGTGTGGGGAAAAATGCAGTTTATCGAAATTGCCACTACTTTTTATATATTAGCTGAAAACGCAAAGCATTATTCTAACTTTGCAAATAAATTTGTGCGTCTGAAATCCTGCTCTGGTTGCATTGTAAACAAAAAGAAATAAAATTGGCAGCTGACATCCAGTGGATATCATAAACAAGGTTAGTTCATCTCACTTGGTGTGAGAAAGTAATACAACAGACAAGAAGCAAACAGGGATATGGTGTAGCAACTGAAAGTCAAGTTAGCATGGCTTAGTTGACAGATGATCGGATGATGTCGAATGTGGTTGCTTAAATGATTGCATACACTGCTTGTAGGGACGAAGCGGCACCTCTCTTACATTGTCAGTTGTTCCCCAAAACCTCTGCTCCACCCTTGCTATGTCTCTTACTTCAACATTTTCAGCTTTTATTATCAAAATTGTCTCTCGTCCCTCTCTAACATAGATGACAAGCAGGTAGGCTAATTTAGATGCTTTATTACATAGAAACACATCAGGATGTATAGCAGCATCATAAAATATAAATGAACTGATTAACAGACAGACCGTGCATACATTTATGCTTACATCTCAACAGCTTACTACAAAATGGCAGTTTGCTGGAAAACAAAACAGAATTTATCAACAGACCTATCTAAAGCATTTGACATGGTCCCACACAAACAACTTATCTCTGTCCTCAATAACCTATCCTTCTCACAATCGGTCACCAACTGGTTTCAGAGTTACCCGACTGACCGCCAACAATCCGTTGTATGGCAGAATTACATATCTCCCCAACTACCTGTCTCCATAGGGGTTCCCCAAGGATCCATCCTTGGACCCCTACTTTTCTCTGTTTACACCAATAATCTAGCCTCTGCCACCAAACATGGCACACTCATCCAATACGCAGATGACTCGACCATCATCTGCTCAGCCCAGTCCCTACCCAAACTGCAAAACGTCACACAGGAAGCCTTTTCCTCTGTTGAAACATGGTTATCCGATGCCCAATTAATACTCAACCCAAACAAAACTAAACTACTCATCTTCCAACCCACCAAGCATACTCAAAACAACTCTCACTTTAACATCACAGCAAAAGACAACACCACTATATACCCAACTGAACACACCAAATTCCTAGGAGTGGAAATAGACAATAAACTAAAATTTGACATTCACATATCCATGACCATAAAAAAAGTCCACAAAAAACTAGGAGCATTATACAGAAATAAACAATTTCTCACCAAAGCAGCAAAGATTTCAATAGCAAATTCCCATCTTATCTCCACCCTACTTTATGCCTCTCCAGTATATACCAACCTAAGGCAATGTGATCTAAACAAGCTAGAGACCTGCTACAACAAAATCGCCAAATTCGCCACAGGGGCATCCTACCATAGTCCACCACTGTCTCTCACTTGCTGAAGTGGGCTGGCTTGAACTCCCTCACCTCCTTCAGTGGTATCAACTCTCACTTGCCCACAAACTAGTAAACCATCCGCTAAATGTCCCATCCCTCCAGAATCTACTCCAACCCTATCGCACCACCAGACCACTAAGATACAGCAACAAAAATCACTTGCAGATCACTAAAGCCAATAACTCTGCTGGTGAAGCACTATTCTATTGTGCCATAGCCAAATTATGGAACTCACTCCCACCCACAATTACCTCCGTACCATCATGCACCAACTTCAAAACTTTATTAAAAGCGCACCTAAAAACATGCTGGCTATGCCCTTGCAACTCCCACTCTAATATCATCCACCCCATCCAACTACTACCTTTCTTTCACCTCCACTAACTACCTTGATGATAGCAAGCTCAGATGCTCATAAGCCTAGTACTTCTTATACAGCAGGAACTTCTCATGGTTACATTTGTTAATGCCTGTTATGTACTTCACAGATAAAGATTCTAGTTGTCTACTGATGTACTATGTTGTTAATCTGTAAATATGTTGTAAGTAATTTCTATGTTAAATTGTTAATAGCTATGTAATCCAATGTAACTACTGTCTGTTTATTTTACGGTGGAGCTTTTCTCCCCGGGCCTCCGCTGAAAATGGACCCACGTCCAGTCGGACACTCCTGGTCAACAAATTTAAAAAAATAAATAAATAAATAATTTGAGGTACAGACAAAACATTAAGCAAAAATCTGTACATTCTGCAAAATTCTGGACAGTTGAGGCATGATAGAAGGCAGTACTCATTTGTGCTGCTTAAAAATTCATGTGAAATACGACCATGTTCTTAAAGTTCTTTGAATTCACAACTGTTTCTGGCCAGCTGTCTAGTAATATGTGCCAATACAAAAACATTTCTAGATGAGAAAGCTAACCACACTGCTGAATTTTACTTTTGATTGATAACATTTCACAAACAATCCTTCAAGATCATACCTCTCAACCTGTAAACATAAGAAATCTTTGTAAAGCCAAATTAATGGGGGGTGGGGGCAAAAGCCCAAAAATGTGGACAATTCTAAATATTACTCTAATAAACTTGGAAAGTTGACATACTAAAAGGTTTTGTGTTAACATGCATTTTCTGAAAGATTTCTGAAGGATATGAAAGCTAAAGCTTAATGTCTGCCATGATTTAGTGACTTCAGTCTTCAGTGATTTGCCAGAAAACATACATTTTATGAGGGACAGTCTAAGCATAAGAAGAAAAATCTGGATATTCTGTGAAAATCTGGACAGTTGAGAGGTATGTTCAGGATCCGGTCATGTAGTAGGTGATGTGTGTATATGCATTTTTGTTTTACTTTGATGTGCCGCTGTTAAGTATTGGTTCAAAATGTTGAAAACTGCTAATATTAGATAACTATAACGAAGCAGAAAATAAAATGGGTAACCTGTATAATATTGAGGTTCATCAATCCAACTGCCTCAGTAGCATTGTGGGTTATCTGCCAAGGTACCACAGTACTGGCCATCTTAAATGGGTAACCTGTATAATATTGAGGTTCATCAATCCAACTGCCTCAGTAGCATTGTGGGTTATCTGCCAAGGTACCACAGTACTGGCCATCTTTCAAAAGTTCAGACTCTCCTCCCTGATTGTCTGAGCATATCATGCCTACCATGGGAGGTTGGCATAATGGTTAAGGTGTTTACCTTGCAGACACAAGGTGCAGTGTTTCTCACATGGGGTAACTAGCTAGGCTTAAAATGGTCCACAAGGGCAATTAGCCTAGTACTAATCTATGAATCTATGAATCCTGAAAGGGAAGCCTTTAGCTGTCACAGGAAATAAGTGTTCAGTCTTTTTATGCAATTAAAGAAGAAAGTCCTCCAATTCTTCACTGGATCCTGTGCTGAATTTTCTAGCTTACTGGTTAGAAAAGTTGCATTTGGGGACCCCCCTTTCTCTCATTATATTGGATTTATTATTCTCTTTGTGTTATGTTTATTTAAAAAAAAAAAAATGGTTATTTTTACTGCTTTTGGGGAAACTTTTTGTATTTCTCTCTCAAGTGCCATGTGAATGTGTACAGTTAGATACTAGAGGCCTGTCTTTAGTGTTGTAACTCTGCTTTTTCATCTCTTGACAAGAAAACATTGTAGAACTTGAAATTTTTCAGCTTTTATGCATCATTTATGATATGTATTTCTCTGCTCTGTGTGTTAACAAAAGATTGCAATTTTGTAATGAATGAAGTTATTTGAATGTACTGTGGAGATTTTAGATACTAGATCTGATGTCCATTTCTATTCTATCCTCAGCTGTTGAGTTCGGATTCAACTCTGCCATTACTAAAGCTCGTGGTAACCAAAAAGATCTCAAGCTTCTCCCTTACCCATAATGCACCAACCCATAACATACCTCAGATTTTGTTTGCTGCTTTTCACTTAAGACATGGTCAGACATACCTCTCAAATTTTGATTGTTCTTTAAGCAGTTAAGTGAAATTTTTTTCTTCAAAAAACTTTATATTCCTAATATTTCTCTTTTACTTATTCCTTACCCTCATACATTAGAGTACTGCTTCTTTACCATTGTTGGTATTTTTTTCCACTTCCGCTGTCTTTACACTCTTGTGTATTTCTCCTTAATTACCATTATTGGTAATATTTTTTTTTAACATGCCCTTTAAAAAATGTAAAAATTTAAATTTAAAATTTGATTGTTCTTATATTGTGCTTTGTTATTCTTTTAGTATGGCTGAGGAGGGTCCTTCCGGCTTTAAAAAATGTTTGAAGTATAGGCAGAAGTTGCCTATCTCTGATTCTCACACAATTTGTGTTTATTGTCTAGGTCCACAAGACCTGCAGGAGGATTGCTGTATTTGTCATAATTTTAATCCTAGTGGACAGAAGGAATAAATTTATTCTGAAAGGCTTGCTGCCTTCATCTTTTTATAAAGATGTCACTGGGGCTCAATCCCCCAGACCAAACTCTAAGGAGTCGCGGTCTCTGATTCTATCCACTTTCTTGGCTCTGTCATCCAAGCCTTCCAGGAAGAGGTCTAAATTGGATTTGAGGAGGTCTCAAGCCTCTTCCCCTCAGATCTAAAGAAAAAAGAGGTTAATGGGTTTGATATCCTTGATCTGACCAAGAAACTTTTGGATCAGACTGTTCCAGATCCTACTGTTTTGCCAAGGACCCGATATTCTCCCTCTGTTGTTCCAATGTGTTCCAGGTTCCCTTCCCCCTTTATGGAAAGGTGCCATTCAAAGTCACCTTCACTGGCCTCGTCTTGTTCATCCAGAAGTTTGACTGAGGAAGATGCAGATAGGATGATGAGGAAGTTTCTGTCGGTGTAGATCCAGATGGGTATGTTACCAGCTCCTACCACTTCAGGTCAGGAGGCCTGTCCTTCGACCACTCCACTACCTCAGACTCCTTCACTGATTCCTTTACTTGCTGCAAGAGTCTTCTTGGTCCATCTGGCTTGGATCTGAAGATAATTGTATCTTCAGATGTGAAGCTTAACTCTGAGTGCCTCAGTTTTGGCATCTTCAGATCCGGAGGACTCTCAGAGCTGAAGCTTTCTTGTCAGATCCAAGGTGCTAGGGTCAAGCCCAAAGTTGACAAAGTCATCTTTGCACCTTGGGGCCTTGGTATTGGACAGCTCAGCTCTGACGTCCTCCTCGGGAAGATTGCTTTTGAAGCAGGAGAGCACAGCAGTCCAAAAGCCGTCCAGAAGCCTGCTTTTTTGGTGCCAGGGTTGTCTTTTTCCTCTGGGGTCGTCTGCTGTTGAGGTTATGAAGAGGGTATTTTCTGCTCTGACAGATATTGATAGATCCATCTCCCATGGATCTCCAATCCAGTTCTCAGATGTCTCTGCACTTGGAGCTTTATCATTCAACGCCACAGGGACAGCCAGCTTGAGACCTCCAGACTACCCAGCAGGGTTTCATAGTTTCTTCTGACACTTCCCTGAAACACCCCACTGAGGAAGTCCCTAGGAAGAGAAAATGAAAGAGGAGGCACTTGGACTCTCCACAAGAGTCAGTCACTGAGGATATGGACTTCAAAGATGAAGGGTCCCCACAATCACCAGAGGAAGACATCTCATTTGGAGACATCCTTGAGATCCTTAAACAGAGAGGTGGTTGGACCCCCAGCAACCCTTCACTGAAGGAGTCAATATTTCTGGAGGCCTTTGAAGCTGGCCCAACTACCTTCTGGGTTACTCCACCCACCACTGAGCTCATTGACTTGGTATCTCACTGAGTGTGAAAGGAGCCTGACCCAGCTGAGCCAGTACACAAGAGGTCAGATAGGATTCTGGCTCCACCTGTGGAGAAGGAATTCTGGCATAAGAAGGTGCCTGTAGATGCCATAGTCATAGAGTTAAGTCACCAAGAAGGAACTTTCTGAACAAAATTCTTCTGTTCACCCCCCTATCAGGAAGTCTAGGGCACTGGACAGATTTGGGAAGTGTGTCTATGCTTCAGCAACCTTTGCTCTTAGGTCGCTGAACTATTTGGCACATTTTACTAGGTTGCAAAGGGACTTGATCAAAGAACTTTCAAAATCCCAGATGGCCATGGGACTTTTTGAATCTGAGTATTTATATAGAATTTTTTTTTTTCATAAACATGTTATTAGATATTATAGGTTTATAGATGATTTAATTTTTTGATACAGTATGGTGAGGCTTTGGTTGATAATTTTATTTTAGAATTCCACAGAAATAGATTTTCATTAGAATTTGATGGCTTCGAAATGGGCGCAGATATCTCTTTTCTGGATATTGTTTTGAATATTAAAGATGGTAATAGTTTGGAAACACCAGTTAATAGAAATTTTGATGAAGGCACACAATATGTATTTGGTGATGGTTGCCATCCTCCTCCTACATTAGAAGCTTTGCCCTTTGATGAAATACTGAGGATTTCTTGATTATGCAATAATGAGTATGCTTTTGAGAAAGAATTGGATTTAAGTATGGGGATGTTTAAACAAAGAGGGTATAGTAATGAATTGGTTCTAAGAAGTTATACATTTTTTTTTGATAATGGTTGTAGGAAAATAAGGAATAACACACACAGAATGTATACTACTGTGTCCAGTTTTGAAATTAATAAGCAGTGTGATACTCTGTACTTTGTTACTACCTATGGATGTTTTAGTGCTGAAATGGTTAGATTGGTTAAATACTATTGGGAATATTTTGTTTCCCTTAGTAATGTGGCTTCGTGGGTAGATGTGAAGTTAGGGTTTTCCTATAAAAGAGGCAAGACTATTCAAAATTTTTTGGTGAGCAGTAAATTTTCTTTGCCTTCTATGAATTTAGAATGGGGTATATTGTCTAGTGGAACTTTTAAGTGTGGTAAATGTAAAGCATGTCATTTTATAGTTAGAAGTTTATCTCATATAAATAATGTTATTTTTAATACATGTAATCATTTTACTTGCAATTCTGAATGTGTTATTTATGCACTTAAATGTCTATGCAATAAATTTTATATTGGTGAAACTAAAAGGGCATTTAAAATTAGATTAATGGAACATGCCAGAGATATTATTAACAAAAAAGAAGAAAGTTCTGTGGCCATGCATTTTAAAAAAAATCATGATAGTAAAAATGAGGGGCTTCAAGGCACAGTTTTAGAAAAAAATGAGTGTGTCTTGTTTTGATACTCTTAATGTTAAACAACATCTATTATTTAAAGAGGCCATTTATATTTTAAAGTTTGATACTTTGTACCCTCAGGGTTTAAATGAAGACTTGAACTGGAGGGCATTAATTTAATTGCTTCAAGATTTTATTATTTGATTGCATTTAATTAATTATTTAATTAGCTACTCACTAGTATATATAATGTGTATGTTTAAGTTTTTTACTCCTTGAAGGCTGCGGCTGAGACGTCAGAGGAATAAAGTGTGTTTTCAGAAGATTTGTGGATCACTTTGTGGTTGCTTTTCCATGTGGTGTTTGTTGTTATATTTGGTTCTATGGCCAGTGATCCACAACTCCATTTACCACACATTTTTTGAGATAATATGGATGGCACTCAAAGGTCTTCGATAATTTCCTAACCAACTCTTCAAACCGCACAGAACATGGTTCTATACAGAGAAATGTTCTATACAGAGAAATGTGGTTGGGAATATGTTTTCAACTTGGGAGAAATGGGAGGATGACAGAAACAAGCATCATTCTAACCCTTTTAATAATGTGGGCCGAAAGTTACCTGTGTCTCAACTCAGAAAGTAAGTTTGCATTTGATGAACTAGAAAACTGTATGTGGAAAGAGACTGCCACATTTTTCAGTCTTTCTGGTTTACAGAAGTATGCTGATTTGGATATAACACCTCGTGGGCTGAGGGTATGTAAGGATCCGACTACCCTGTTTGACTTAGAAAAAGACACTGACATTGTCTTCCACAAACGATGGGTAGCAGCTGCATATAAATGTGCATCTGAATGGGTGCAAATACTCATTGAATGAGATAGAGTTAAACAAAAAGAACTGGGCATTGAAATTAAGAAACTTTGTGAAAATTTATTAGTGTGTACTTCTGCCCCTATAGTGGATGATTTTTTGTGCAATATCAATATTAAGTTAAGGGAATATGAAACCCTGTTAATGGAAAGAAAGAAGGGCAAATTACTCAAGATTTACGTGACTATGAAAATGGTAAGGCTTTCCTTTCGAGAGCCAATAGAAAGAAGCCACGTATTCATGTTTGTTTTCAGAAAGAGAATAGGGATGTGCGTAAATACAACTCTTTTTCGGCTTCAGAGGGTTTCAGTACATCTTATGAAGAGGAGGGGGACTTAAATTTTGAATTTCCTGTGTTGCCAGCAGCACAACATCCAAACCAGCTTCAACAGAAGGCCTACAGGAGAGAAAACGTCAATGAGAAGCCCAGGGACCAGTGCAGAAAGAACAGTATCCACAAGGGGGTTATAAAAGAGGTAAATGGTGATCACCTTTTTTTACCCTCTTCGCAGAACTATGTTATTAATTTATCTGGACATTCATTTTCTGATATTGAACTTTCAGTTCTTAATCGTGGACTTAAATTTATTCCAACAGTTATTTCACGTTTACATGATATTAAATGTGATGTTTTTAGATTCAGCAGGAAACTCCATTTAAAAAGTTGTTTTTCATAATGTGAATAACAGTATGAATGTAGTTTCACCTATGAATAGTTTTGATTCATCTGTGGATAGTTTTCATACATGTAATTCGGACAGTACATACAATGCATACTATAAGTTGGATACTGATTGCATTAGACAAAAAAGTAATTTTATGCCACCAGTTTTAAATAATGATGTTGTACATTTGTCCAATTTATTGAATTTTTCTATTGAACATGCTTTTACTGAGTCTATGAAATATAAATCTAATATTCATTACAATTTATCTCAGAAAGAATGGAAAGCTTTACAAATGTTAAGCAAAATGAAAGAAATTGTATTTAAACCATCAGACAAAGGCAATAAGCTTGTTGTTATGCACTATTCACAGCATCTTAAAATGTGTGAGGAGCATTTAAATGATCATAATGTTTATGAAAAGACAGAATTTACTGTGTATACTGACTCTGTTCTTGAATATACTGAACTACTTGAAAGGTGTAAGATTAGGTTATTTTTCAGAAACGGATCTTAAGAAAAAGTTTAGTATAGAAGGTTGTAGAATGGCTCTATTCTACTGCCTTCCAAAGATACATAAAAGTTTAGTACAACCCCCTGGGAGACCCATTGTCTCAGGGTGTAATTATTTTTTACACAATATAGCTCTTTTTTTACATAGATTTTTGTTACCCATAGTCAAAGCCTTACCTTCCTATATTTGTGATGTTTTTGATTTTGTAGATAAAATTAAGAATGTTGAGTGGAATGACCGTATGTATTGGGTAACCTTAGATGTCAAGAGCCTCTATACGAACATCAGTCATGAGTTCGGTATGGAGGCTCTCAGATTCTTTTTGGGTGATTACCCAGTTACTGAATACATTATAAAACTTTTAACACATAATTTTTTTGAATTTAATAATAGTTTGTATACACAAAAACAAGGGACAGCCATGGAGGCAGCTTTTGCCCCCATGTATGCAAATTTGGCCATGAGCCTTTTTGAATCTGACTATTTATATAGAAATGTTTTTCACAAACATGTTATTAGATATTATAGGTTTATAGATGATTTAATTTTTTTTGATACAGGATGGTGAGGCTTTGGTTGATAATTTTATTTTAGAATTACACAAATAGATTTTCATTAGAATTTGATGGCTTCAAAATGGGCACAAATATCTCTTTTCTGGATATTGTTTTGAATATTAAAGATGGTAATAGTTTGGAAACAGTTAATAGAAAATTTGATGAAGGCACACAATATGTATTTGGTGTTAGTTGTCATCCTCCTCATACATTAGAAGCTTTGCCCTTTGGTGAAATACTGAGGATTTCTAGATTATGCAATAACGAGTATGCTTTTGAGAGAGAATTGGATATAACTATGGGGATGTTTAAACAAAGAGGGTATAGTAATGAATTGGTTCAAAGAAGTTATAAAAAGTTTTTTGATAATGGTTGTAGGAAAATAAGGAATAACACACATAAAATGTACTGTGTCCAGTTTTGAAATAAATAAGCAATGTGATACTCTGTACTTTACTACCTATGGATGTTTTAGTGCTGAAATGGTTAAATTGGTTAAATACTATTGGGAATATTTTGTTTCCCTTAGTAATGTGGCTTCGTGGGTAGATGTGAAGTTAGGGTTTTCCTATGAAAGAGGCAAGAATATTCAAAATTTTTTGGTGAGCAGTAAATTTTCTTTGCCTTCTATGGATATGGAACGGGGTATATTGTCTAGTGGAATGTTTAAGTGTGGTAAATGTAAAGCATGTAATTTTATAGTTAGAAGTTTTTCTCATATAAATAATGTTATTTTTAATACATGTAATAATTTTACTTGCAATTCTGAAAGTGTTATTTGTGCACTTAAATGCCCATGCAATAAATTTTATATTGGTGAAACTAAAAGGGCATTTAAAATTTGATTCATGGAACATGCCAGAGATATTATTAACAAAAAAGAAGAAAGTTCTATGGCCATGCATTTTTAAAAAATTCATTATAGTAAAAATGAGGGGCTTCAAGGCACACTTTTAGCAAAAATGTGTGTGTCTTGTTTTGATGCTCTTAATGTTAAACAACATCTATTATTTAAAGAGGCCATTTATATTTTAAAGTTTGATACTTTGTACCCTCAGGGTTTAAATGAAGACTTGAACTGGAGGGCATTAATTTAATTGCTTCAAGATTTAATATTTGATTGCATTTAATTAATTATTTAATTAGCTACTCACTAGTATATATAATGTGTATGTTTTTTAAGTTTTTTACTCCTTGAAGGGCTACGGCCGAGACGTCAGAGGAATAAAGTGTGTTTTCAGAAAATTTGTGGATCACTTTGTGGTTGCTTTTCCTTTTCCATGTGGTGTTTGTTGTTATATTAACTTTCAAAATCTCTCTCTGGGACCATTACTGCTGAAGCCCAAGCATCTGTGGCCTCTCAGTTGGCTAACCCTCCAGTCCGTTTCACATTCGTCAATGAGGCTTATCTCGCATGCAGCCGAAGGTGCCTCAAGGGCAGTGGGTTCAGGCATATCCATTAGGAGCCATGCCTGGATGTGCTTATTTGATTTTGCAGACCCCTTCATGACCTTGTATGTCAGTCCTCCCATTGATGGCAGTTCTTTTGTCCCACAGTGAAGGAAACATTATCCAGGTGTGAGAAAGATGGAAAGACCCTCTCTGTAGTGGGGATATGTTTTTTGACCCCTCAGAGATCCTGTTCTAGGAATCAACAAGATGTTCAAAAAATGTGGTTCAAGAAGTCCCAGGGTCCTTTCCAGGACACATGCAGAGAAAGCTCCCCTAGAGGCAGAGGGGGAACTCTAATGGATTATGATGTCCCCACAGCAGAGGAGGCCCGCAAAACCAGGGGTCCAAAGATTCCTTCTCTGATGGGACCCTACCAGTGCTCCTGAAAGGAGGCTCAATTGTCCCCCTCTGAAGGGAATTGGGGATCAACTATCCCTGCACCGGGAGCCTGGCAAGACATAACAAAAGATACTTGAGTGCAGAGGATTATTTCCAGAGGTTATATACTTCTCTTTTCCCTTCCTCCTCTAACTGTATGCAAAGTTCCCAATTTTCCACCCAGTCAGAGGAAAGAAGCAGCACTAGAAATACAAAAGCTGCCAGGAAAAAAAGTCATCTAAGAGGTCCTGCCAGGCCAGATATAATCCAGAACTTACACAAGATTCTTTAGTGCCAAACAGGGGACTGGAGACCAGTTTTTAGATCTCAGCAACTTGAACAAGTCAGTTCAATATACAAAGTTTCGGATGGTCACAGTCCAGTCCATTTTACCCTTCCTGGGCAAGGATGACTGGATGTGCTCGATAGTATGCATCCTGAAGATCTATCACATAAAAATGAGCAGACAATCCAGAAGGTATTTACACTTATGACTGGGAGCCAGTCACTACCAGTTCAGAACACCACCATTTGGCCTTACCACAGCCTTACGCTTTGATCTTTAAAGAAGGAGCTAGCTCCTCTGCCATTAAGGTTCAGTTAGCAGCAATGTCTAATTTTCATATTGGATTTGAGAATTCTTCTGTGGCTTCTTCTAAACTTTGTAAAGCATTCCTGAGAGGCCGTCCTCTGTTGAGACCTATGTTTAAAGAGCCTAGCTTCAAATCTGAGTTTGTTGTCGATGGTAACTCCTAGTAGCTTGGTGTGGGGGTCGGAGGAGATGATGGTTCCATTGTTCTATTGAATACAAAAGGGAAAGGTGGGTGTTTTATGGGTAGGATGGAAGAGGAGCATTTTAGTTTTTTTTGGGTTAAGGATAAGTTGGCGTTCAGATAGCCATTTCTCAACTGCAGTGAAACAGTCTTGAGTTTTGGATAGTAGAGTGATTGGGGATATATCTGAGCAAATTAATGTCGAGTCATCCGCATATTGAATACATGTGGACTCTGGAATGACTTTGTTAAGATCATTAATAAAGATGGAAAATAGGAGAGGGCCAAGTATGGAACCTTGGGGGACTCCTCTGGTGTTAGGTAGGAGGTCTGAGAGCTTATTATGCCAGAGCACAGCTTGTTGCCTATCAGAAAGATAGGCATGAAACTAGTCAAGGGTTTTGTTATCTAGGTAGAGAGTTTTAAGGGTTTCATGCATGAGTTTGTGGTTGACCATGTCAAAAGCTTTTGATAGGTCCAAGAAGAGAGCTGAAGATATTTTTTTGTCATTCTGGTTAAGATTAATAGTGTTTGTGAATGAGAGGAGAGCAGTAGTAGTACTGTGTTTGGGCCTGAAGCCGTGTTGAGAGTTGGTTAGCAGATTGTTCTGGGTTAGGTGCTGGATGAGTTGTTTGTGAATACATTTTTCCATTATTTTTGCCAGTGGTGACAGAATTTGATGGCTTGAAATGGGCGCAGATATCTCTTTTCTGGATATTGTTTGAATATTAAAGATGGTAATAGTTTGGAAACACCAGTTAATAGAAATTTTAGTGAAGGCACACAATATGTATTTGGTGATGGTTGCCATCCTCCTCCTACATTAGAAACTTTTGCCGCTGATGAAATACTGAGAAGTTTCTTAAGTTATGCAATAATAGAGTATGCTTTTGAGAAAAATTGGATTTAAGTATGGGGATGTTTAAACAAAGAGGGTATAATATTGAATTGGTTCTAAGAAGTTATACATTTTTTTGATAATGGTTGTAGGAAAATAAGGAATATACACACCAAATGTATCTTCACTGTGTCCAGTTTGGGAAATTAATAAGTGTGATACTCTGTACTTTATTACTACCTATGAATGTTTAGTGCTGGAAATGGTTAGATTGGTTAAAATACTATTGGGAATATTTTGTTTCCCTTAGTAATGTGGCAAATGGGTAGATGTGAAGTTAGGGTTTTCTATAAAAGAGCAGAACTATTCAAAATTTTTTGGTGAGCAGTAATTTTCTTTGCCTTCTAGTTAGAATGGGGTATATTGTCTAGTGGAACTTTTAAGTGTGGTAAATGTAAAGCATGTCATTTTATGGTTAAGTTTATCTCATATAAATAATGTTATTTTAATACATGTAATCATTTACTTGCAATTCTGAATGTGTTATTTATATAAATGTCTGTAATAAATTTTATATTGGTGAAACTAAAGGGCATTTAAATTAGATTAAGCGAACATGCAGGAATATTATTAACAAAAAAGAAAGAAAGTTCTGTGGCCATGCATTTTAAAAAATCTGATAGTAAAATGAGGCTTCAAAGGCACAGTTTTAGAAAAATGAGTGTGTCTTGTTTGATACTCTTAATGTTAAACAACATCTATTATTTAAGGAGCCATTTATATTTTAAAGTTTGATACTTTGTACCCTCAGGGGTTTAAATGAAGACTTGAACTGGAGGCATTATTGTTAAGATTTTATTATTTGTTTGCATTAATTGAAGTGTTTAGTCTAACTACTCACTAAGTATATATAATGTATGTTTAAGTTTTTACTCCTTGAGAGGCTGCGGCTGGGGAGCGTCAGAGGAATAAAGTGTGTTTCAGAAGATTTGTGGATCACTTTGTGGTTTCTTTTCCATGTGGTGTTTGTTGTTATATTTGGTTCTATGGCAGTGATCCACAACTCCATTTACACATTTTTGAGATAATATGGATGGCACTCAAAGGTCTTGATAATTTCCTAACCAACTCTTCTGAAACCGCACAGAACTTATGTGGTTCTATACAGAGAAATGTTCTATACAGAGAAATGTGGTTGGGAATATGTTTTCAACTTGGGAGAAAATGGGAGGATGACAGAAACAAGCATCATTCTAACTACCTTTTAATAATGTGGGCGAAAGTTACCCCTGTGTCTCAACTCAGAAAGTAAGTTTGCATTTGATGAACTAGAAAACTGTATGTGGAAAGAGACTGCCACATTTTTCAGTCTTTCTGGTTTGGAAGTATGCTGATTTGGATATAACACCTAAGTGGGCTGAGGGTATGTAAGGATCCGACTACCCTGTTTGACTTAGAAAAAGAACACTGACATTGTCTTCTAAGCGATGGGTAGCAGCTGCATGACAAATGTGCATCTGAATGGGGTGCAAATACTCATTGAATGAGGATAGAGTTAAACAAAAAGAACTGGGCATTGAAATTAAGAAACTTTGTGAAATTTATGCAGATGAGGTGTGTACTTCTGCCCCTATAGTGGATGATTTTTTGGCGCAATATCAATATTAAGTTAAGGGAATATGAAGCCCTGTTAATGGAAAGAAAGAAGGACAGAATTATACTCAGATTTACTCTGACTATGAAAATGGTAAGGCTTTCCTTCGAGAGCCAATAGAAAGAAGCCACGTATTCATGTTTGTTTCAGAAAGAGAATAGGGATGTGTGATAAATACAACTCTTTTCGAAAACTTCCAGAGGGTTTCAGTACACATCTTATGAGAGAGGAGGGGGACTTAAATTTTTGAATTTCCTGTCAATATTTGCCAGCAGCACAACATCCAAACCAGCTTCAACAGAAGGCCTACAGGAGAGAAACGCGTCAATGAGAAGCCCAGGGACCAGTGCAGAAAAGAACAGAGTATCCACAAGGGGTTATAAAAAGAGGTAAATGGTGATCACCTTTTTACCCTCTTAAGCCCAGAACTATGTTATTAATTTATCTGGACATTCATTTTCTGATATTGAACTTTCAGTTCTTAATACGAAGTGGACTTAAATTTATTCCAACTTGGTTATTTCACGTTTACATGATATTAAATGTGATGTTTTTTAGATTCAGCAGGAAACTCCATTTAAAAAGTTGTTTTTCATAATGTGAATAACAGTATGAATGTAGTTTCACCTATGAATAGTTTTGATTCATCTGTGGATGAGTTTTCATACATGTAATTCGGACAGTACATACAATGCATACTATAAGTTGGATACTGATTGCATTAAGACAAAAAAACAATTTTATGCCACCAGTTTTAAATAATGATGTTGTACATTTGTCCAATTTATTAGTTTTTTCTATTGAACATGCTTTTTACAGGTCTATGAAATATAAATCTAATATTCATTACAATTTATCTCTCAGAAAAAAAGAATGGAAAGCTTTACAAATGTTAAGCAAAATGAAAAATATGTATTTAAACCATCAGCAGACAAAGGCAATAGAAAGCATTTGTTTATGCACTATTCACAGCATCTTAAAATGTGTGAGGAGCATTTAAATGATCATAATGTTTATGAAAAAGACAGAATTTACTGTGTATACTGACTCTGTTCTTGAATATACTGAACTACTTGAAAGGTGTAAGATTAGGTTATTTTCAGAAGCAGGATCTTAAGAAAAAGTTTAGTATAGAAGGTTGTAGAATGGCTCTATTCTACTGCCTTCCAAAGAATCACATAAAAGTTTAGTACAACCCCTGGGAGACCCATTGTCTCAGGGTGTAATTATTTTTTTACTGGCAATAAGGCTCTTTTTTACATAGATTTTTGTTACCCATAGTCAAAGCACCACCTTCCTATATTTGTGATGTTTTGATTTTGTAGATAAAATTAAGAATGTTGAGTGGAATGACCGTTATGTATTGGGTAACGCTTAGATGTCAGAAACCTCTATCCCCGAGACATCAGTCATGAGTTCGGGGTATGGAGAACTCTCAGATTCTTTGGTGATTACCCAGTTACTGAATACATTATAAAACTTTTAACACATAATTTTTTGAATTTAATAATAGTTTGTATACAAACAACAAGGGACAGCCATGGGCAGCTTTTGCCCCATGTATGCAAATTGGCCATGAGCCTTTTTGAATCTGACTATTTATATAGAAATGTTTTTCACAAACATGTTATTAGATATTATAGGTTTTATAGATGATTTAATTTTTTTTTGATACAGGATGGTGAGAACTTTGGTTGATAATTTTATTTTAGAATTACACAAATAGATTTTTCATTAGAATTTGATGGCTTCAAAAATGGGCACAAATATCTCTTTTCTGGATATATTGTTTTGAATATTAAAGGAATGGTAATAGTTTGGAAACAGTTAATAGAAAATTTGATGAAGGCACACAATATGTATTTGGTGTTAGTTGTCCATCCTCCTCATACATTAGAAGCTTTGCCCTTTGGTGAAATACTGAGGATTTCTAGATTATGCAATACTTGAGTATGCTTTTGAGAGAATTGGACCCATAACTATGGGATGTTTAAACAAAGAGGGTATAATAATGAATTGGTTCAAAGAAGTTATAAAAGTTTTTGATAATGGTTGCTTAGGAAAATAAGAATAACACACATAAAATGTACTGTGTCCAGTTTTGAAATAAATAAACAATGTGATACTCTGTACTTTACACTACCTATGGATGTTTTAGTGCTGAAATGGTTAAATTGGTTAAATACTATTGGAGAATATTTTGTTTCCCTTAGTAGTAACCCATCGTGGGTAGATGTGAAGTTAGGGTTTTCCTATGAAGAGCAAAGAATATTTCAAAATTTTTTGGTGAGCAGTAAATTTTCTTTTACCTTCTATGGATATGGAGCAGGGGTATATTGTCTAGTGGAATGTTTAAGTGTAGTAAATGTAAAAGCATGTAATTTTATAGTTAGAAGTTTTCTCATATAAATAATGTTATTTTTTAATGACATGTAATAATTTTACTTGCCAGGACAATTCTGAAAGGAAGTGTTATTTGTTGCCTTAAATGCCCGGCAATAAAATTTTATATTGGTTGAAACTAAAGGGCATTTTAAAATTTGATTCATGGAACATGCCAGGAATATTATTAACAAAAAGAAAAGAAAGTTCTATGGCCATGCATTTTTAAAAAATTCATTATAAAGTAAAATGAGGGCTTCAAGGCACACTTTTAGCAAAAATGTGTGTGTCTTGTTTTGATGCTCTTAATGTTAATGTAACATCTATGTATTTAAAGAGGCCATTTATATTTTAAAGTTTGATACTTTGTACCCTCTTGGGGTTTAAATGAAGACTTGAACTGGAGGGCATTAATTTAATTGCTTCAAGATTTAATATTTGATTGCATTTAATTAATTATTTAATTAGCTACTCACTAGTATATATAATGTGTATGTTTTTTAAGTTTTTTACTCCTTGAAGGGCTACGGCCGAGACGTCAGAGGAATAAAGTGTGTTTTCAGAAAATTTGTGGATCACTTTGTGGTTGCTTTTCCTTTCCATGTGGTGTTTGTTGTTATATTAACTTTCAAAATCTCTCTCTGGGACCATATTACTGCTGAAGCCCAAGCATCTGTGGCCTCTCAGTTGGCTAACCCTCAGTCCGTTTCACATTAGTCAATCGAGGCTTATCTCGCATGCAGCCCGAAGGTGCCTCAAGGGCAGTGGGTTCAGGCATATCCATTAGGAGCCATGCCTGGATGTGCTTATTTGATTTTGCAGACCCCTTCATGACCTTGTATGTCAGTCCTCCCATTGATGGCAGTTCTTTTGTCCCACAGTGAAGGAAACATTATCCAGGTGTGAGAAAGATGGAAAAGACCCTCTCTGTAGTGGGGATATGTTTTTGACCCCTCAGAGATCCTGTTCTAGGAATCAACAAGATGTTCAAAAAATGTGGTTCAAGAAGTCCCAGGGTCCTTTCCAGGACACATGCAGAGAAAGCTCCCCTAGAGGCAGAGGGGGAACTCTAATGGATTATGATGTCCCCACAGCAGAGGAGGCCCCAAGTAAAACCAGGGGTCCAAAGATTCCTTCTCTGATGGGACCCTACCAGTGCTCCTGAAAGGAGGCTCAATTGTCCCCCTCTGAAGGAATTGGGGATCAACTATCCCTGCAGGGCCTTGAGCCTGGCAAGACATAACAAAAGATACTTGAGTGCGAGAGGATTATTTCCAGAGGTTATATACTTCTCTTTTTCCCTTCCTCCTCTAACTGTATGCAAGGTTCCCAATTTTCCACCCAGTCAGAGGAAAGAAGCAGCACTAGAAATACAAAAGCTGCCAGGAAAAAAAAAAAAGTCATCTAAGAGGTCCTGCCAGGCCAGATATAATCCAGAACTTACACAAGATTCTTTAGTGCCAAACAGGGACTGGAGACCAGTTTTTTAGATCTCAGCAACTTGAACAAGTCAGTTCAATATACAAAGTTTCGGATGGTCACAGTCCAGTCCATTTTACCCCTTCCTGGGCAAGGATGACTGGATGTGCTCGATAGTATGCATCCTGAAGATCTATCACATAAAAATGAGCAGACAATCCAGAAGGTATTTACACTTATGACTGGGGCCAGTCACTACCAGTTCAGAACACCACCATTTGGCCTTACCACAGCCTTAATGCTTTGATCTTTAAAGAAGGAGCTAGCTCCTCTGCTATTAAGGTTTAGTTAGCAGCATTGTCTAATTTTCATATTGGATTTGAGAATTCTTCTGTGGTGGTTTCTTCTAAACTTTGTAAAGCATTCCACAGAGAGGCAGGAGTCTCTGTTGAGACCTATGTTTACAAGAGCCACAGCTTCAAATCTGAGTTTGTTGTCGATGGTAACTCCTAGTAGCTTGGTGTGGGGGGAATCGGAGAGGAGATGATGGTTCCATTGTTCTGTGAATACAAAAGGGAAAGGTGGGTGTTTTATGGGTAGGATGGAAGAGGACATTTTAGTTTTTTTTGGGTTAAGGATAAGTTGGCTGTTCAGATAGCCATTTCTCAACTGCAGTGAAACAGTCTTGAGTTTTTGGATAGTAGAGTGATTGGGGATATATCTGAGCAAATTAATGTCGCCAGTCATCCGCATATTGAATACATGTGGACTCTGGAATGACTTTGTTAAGATCATTAATAAAGATGGAAAATATGGAGAGGGCCAAGTATGGAACCTTGGGGACTCCTCTGGTGTTAGGTAGGAGGTCTGAGAGCTTATTATGCCAGGCACAGCTTGTTGCCTATCAGAAAGATAGGCATGAAACTAGTCAAGGGTTTTGTTATCTAGGTAAGAGAGTTTTAAGGGTTTCATGCATGAGTTTGTGGTTGACCATGTCAAAAGCTTTTGATATGGGTCCAAGAAGAGAAGGCTGAAGATATTTTTTTGTCATTCTGGTTAAGATTAATAGTGTTTGTGAATGAGAGGAGAGCAGTAGTAGTACTGTGTTTGGGCCTGAAGCCGTGTTGAGAGTTGGTTAGCAGATTGTTCTGGGTTAGGTGCTGGATGAGTTGTTTGTGAATACATTTTTCCATTATTTTTGCCAGTGGTGACAGAATGGCTATTGGCATGTAATTTGAAAGGTCAGTGGATGGGCACTTTATGGAATGGAGGAAATGACATGGGAGATTTTCCATATGGAGGGGATTTTGGATTCAATTATGGTGCGATTAATTAAGATTGAGATGGGATAAGCTATGATATCTGCAGCTTTTTGTAGAAAGTCAGCTGGAAGTAGGTCTAAGTATGGCGAGGGTGGTTGGCTTTAATTTTATTTAGTAAGGATCGAATGTATGCAGTAGGGACAGGTTGTGGATTGAAAAAATGGCGTGGTCTTCAGGGTGGGACCTGCTGGTTGGGGATGAGTAGGGGCAGATTGTTGGTTGGCTAAGGATTTGATAACGCTCGATGAAAAGGTGTTAAAGGATGTAAGCGGCGCTGACTTCTCTGGGTTTTCATAGATTAGGTCTGCAGGTGTAGGTTTGGAGGACCTACTCGGATGGAATAGTTTATTTATTCCTGCACCCAAAACTTTTGGGGTTGTTTTGGTTTTATGTTGTAGTTGGAATAGTAGTTCTTTTGTCAGTTGAGATATGTTTTTGTTTCATTTCTTAGTTGTTTGGAAGTTATAACAGGTCTAGGCGTGACGGTAATACGCCATTTATTCCATTACAGTTTTATTTCTGGATTTAATTTTGGATATATGGGAAGTCTTTTGATAGCCATGGTGCTATTCGAGCTTTGTTTTGATTGAGCGTTTGGGGCATGTGAATCAAGTATGTTTTAGAAATGTGGAGTTAAAATTTGTTACTGCCTCTTCTAGTGGGAGGTGTTTAAGGATTGACCAGTTATAGGACTGCAGCTCGTTTCGGAAACTAGTGAGGTCAAAATGTTTAGTGCTCCTAACAGTGCTGAGGACAGGGAGTTTGGAGCTGCCTATTTTACATTTTACCATATAAGTGATGAGGTGATTGCTGAGCTCATTTGGAATGGTCCCAGATTTGTACATTTCGGGTTTATGGTTGGTGAGTATCCAGTCTAGGATGCTTTCTTTTTGTTTGTTGCTGCCTATTCTGGTG
>NC_056744.1:37478996-37596496 GCF_019279795.1 Protopterus annectens | reverse complement strand
CAAACCTAAATTTCCCATAATTTGAACACACACACCTGTATGTCTAAAGAGTTTATTATTTTCATTACCCATGTGGATGTCATAATTGTTTGTAAATTCTTTTCCTCTGGGTGCAGTCTGTTTTACCAATACAAAATGATCTGCAGTGGTCACAGACTGCAATATAAACAACCCCCTGGAGTTGCAGTATTACTTAGTGAAGTATGAGGTGGTCATAGGCCTCATTTCCCAATCCTTTCCACCATATTGTCTTTCCTAGGCAAAGGGTAGCTGTCAGATTTGTAGATATGTTTTCTGAAATCCACTGCTGAACTGTTCAGTGCTATCAGTCAGAACAGTGGGACTATACCATTCACTACTGGACTCCTAAATAACTCCTATTATTATTATATTTCAATAATCAAAGCTATTTCTGTTTTTTTTTTCTTTTGAACTACAATATCCGGTCTGTTTGCTTCTACCTTCTTAGCTGCTGGCATGGAGTGATTCCTATGTAATCATTACTTCATTATTTAGAACAATCCTTTATGGTTAATTTTTCCAAAGCCTCAAGTGTAACAACCTTGCCACATTGTTATGTCTTTCAGTATACAAACCTTCAGCCATGAGTGTATCACACTCTGCAACAAGATATGTAACTGTTTCTAGTTCTGTATCGCAGAACATACGTTTGTCTGTATCTCCTGTCTTTTCCCATCTGGTGTGTGATCCACTATCTTGGGCTGCCAGTATTCACATTTCATCTTTTAATTTAAATTCACCCCATCTAAGCCATTCACACAACTCTTGGTTAATGTGTGGCTGTTCCAGCAGATCCTTATACTTGTTATAATTGTGATTTTTCCATTTATCTTTTCTTTTTTCATCATCCCGTTCTTTTTTGCACTGTTACCATCTGTTTTTTCAACACGTTTGGTTGGATTTCAGTGCCTTCTTTTTTCCTGGAGACTTCTGCTAAACTAAGCAAAGAGGTCATCTTATACTTTGTTAATGTTTTAGAACTTTCAATATGTTTGGATCTAATGACATCAGTAAATACATATGCAATCCCACAATCTCTGACCTATATTTATAGTTGATTTCAAGGAGGCCCATTCCTCCTTCAGACTGAAAGATAATGGCAAACACTTGTTTTTGTATTTCATTTGATGGGCATGGAGAAATTTATTTGGTTTTGTGTCAAGCTTATCTAGTTTGTTTGTGGCCAATCAGTCACTCCACTCCAAAACAGGAAGTGGAAAGTGCTTTATACCCTGAACGTTATTCCTAGATATCAAAGCAGTTTTCAATATTAATTTTAGTCTTCTAAAGTATTCGTTACAGAACTTTGTTCTATTTTTTTTTTCATGCTGTATTGCTGCCCCTTCATCTGTTCCAAGATATTTGTATACTACTACTTGTTCCAAATCTTTTATATCGCAGTCCTCTCCATGTTTTGTATTTTCTCGAGTCTTCAGTTTTCCTCTTTCAAATGTTGCTTTTACACATTTCTCAAGACTAAATGACATTCCAGTGTCATTTGGGAAGCCTTTAACAACTTGCAGCTGCTCTTTCAGGTGTTTATCTGATGAACTATACAGTTTTAAGTCATCCTTAAAAAGTAGATGATATATCTTTTCACTTGATGATTTTCTTGGAGTTAGATTGAATCCATGACCTAAGCTGTTGAGTAAACCGCTTAACAGATTGAGAGCAAGACAAAACAGTATCGGTGACAAAATTGCCATGAAATATTCCACAGTGGATTTTCACACCCTAGGTAGCAATTTGTCTTTTTTTGTGGTTCAATTGCAAAGTGGTTTGCCATTTCTTTATAGTAACTGTAGTAAAATGTACCAGTATATGATGGATCTTGTACACATTTAAATTTTCTATAATCCAGCAATAAGGAATATTTTTTTACAGGTCTCTGTTATGGTTTGTGTAACCAAAGATAATCCTTTGTTCCATATGAATCTCTCTTATTCCCCTTCTATTCTATGGCCATAATATAATGTTTATCTAAATACTCTATCTTCTTCAATTCCCACATGTAACTTAAATGTTGGGAGACAGGTTATTGGTTGCTTGTTTGTAGGGTGGGTAATCTGCAGGTTCACTTTTAAGTATGAGTATGGTTTCCCCCATTGTCAGCTAATCCAGTGTCATTTTTGGGGTGTACATTGATGCAGTTTTTACTTGAGGCTAAATCACAGTGCAAAGATGTCAACACCATTAACCAAAAGTTAGAAGTATAAAGGTCACACAAACAAACCAACCAGCAAATACCACAAGAAAAAACCTAGCCAAGCCAGAGTCCACAATATGTGGCACCTCAAATCTCCTACAATAGAGGCCCACAGGATACATGCAGATGACTCCCAAGGACATCAAGTGTTGCAGCCACATGGCCTCTGAATGTCCATGACCCTTCACCTTTTCTTAAGTCCTTATGGATACATTCAGGCCAATAAAGCCAAACCCCACTAGTTGCGAACATGCATGCCAAGGCCCTCTCATGATCTCATCAGCACAGCACAAGTGAACTGTTTGGCTATACTTTGGAAACACAGGGTCTTTGCACTCAGCTGATGTCCATAACTATTAATGTGTCTGCAAAATATCCCAACTAACACCCAAACCAAAAGGTAAAAAGGTCACACTGACAAACCAACCAGCAAAAATCGCAGGAAAAACTCAGCCAAGACAGAATCCTCACTGTGTGACACCTCAAAACTCCTGCAATAGAGGCCCATGGGATACACGCAAATGACCCCCCCCAAGGACATAAAGCATTGTAGCCACTTGACTGCTAAATGTCATGACCCTTCACTTTTTCTTTTTAAGTCCGCATGGATACATTCAGACCAATAAAGCCAAACACTACCAGCTGTGGACACACACAACCTGGCCCTCTCATTGTGTCTCCCTTTCATCAGGGTAACTGCAACAGTCAGACCTGTTGCATATATTGTTGGTCATGATATTATGCTGTACTGCATGCATAGAAGAGTATAACTAACACACACACACACACACACACACACACACACACACACACGCGCATGAAAGGTATAGCACCCCTGCTCTTATGCAGCAATGTAAATTGCTTAACACTTTGCTCTGTGTTAATGTGTGCCATACGTTCTTACGTCATGTGTAACCTAATGCCACTTATGATACAACATCTGCAGTGTATGGTCAGATGTATGTTAGCCACACATGATAGCAAAATGCTACGTCTGTACAGTTGTGCGTATACATTACATTTTGTGGAAATACAAACACCATGGTGGCAGCATTACATAACTAGATCATACAGACAATACTTACGGTCCTGAGGGCCCACTATGATGGGGCTGAACATCCCAACCGATCTCACATGCAATCTTCTGGAAGGAGTTGTACATGGCCTGCGCCATGTCCTGAAAAAAATTCCCCATTAGGGCCTTCATTTGTATCTGAAAGACATCCGTTATCACTTCATGGGTCTAGTCCCATTAAATAATTTTCCTTGTCATAGTGGTTGATGTCTCCAGTGAGCAGCAGGAACAGTGTCATGTTCGGGTCTGGATCTGTTGTCATAGTCAGTCCCTCATCCTCCAGGTCCTCTAATTCTGAGTTGCCTGGCAGAAGTCTGACACATTGTCTTCTCCGTAGTCCAATTGACAAGTCACCACAGGTCCCATGCTCTTTCAAGGTAGGTTACTTACTCCCCCCCAAAAAAAAAAATGTATAGAATCTGTGGTCACCGAAATTTACGATTGCATAACATAAACTCATTTTGTCGCATTATAGTAATTTATGACCATATGCAACAGTAACATCATGTAAAAAACATTGTCAGTCATACATTCATGTGCAATACATCTCTATCATAAAATGCGATGGCCATCTGAATACTGAGAAAAACGTGTTATGCAATTAACATGACAAAAAAATACGACAGTAACTGTGACATGTTTGCCGAAGGTATATCACAATACAGTAGTATCATTCCAACGTATTTATCAGGTAATATGGTCCATACTGTGCCTTTACATTGTGTAATATAAATAATTGAGGGTAGCAGGTGTACAGTCAGGATCATGCAAAATTCCTATTGTTGTATTATCAATGTGATTTGATGATATTAATAGAAGGCCATGTATGGGACCCTGTCCATCACATAGTGTCCTTACTTTACTCCAGTGCGTTGCATGTCATGCAATACACATTTTGTCTGAGAAAATGTTCCTGTTACTATTCAGGTATGAAATAGCCATCAGTATGTCTGAAAAATAAATGTCCAAAAGCAGAACACATTTATATGATGATATATCAAGACAAGCATGGCATCACAGTGTGGCATAATGACTAGAGTGCGTCACTGTAGATAAGCAACTAGTGGTTATCTTCTCCTTGTTCAGTCTGAATAGTGGTGCATCAGTATAAATTACAGTGGGATCCCCTATGGGCTTAGAGTTTGGGACTCCACTGAGACTGACAGTACGTGTGCTGTTAGGTGGTCTTTTTTTCTGATTGCATTTGGGCTTGCTGAGGCATAGCTTTGGCAACGGGTGGTCCAGGCAATCTTTGTTGTTTAGGAGGACTGCTTTTAAGTGACTCTGCATACATTAGTCTATGTGTATATTGTGTGCTCTGTCAGGTGGGTGTTGTGCGTGTGGTTTCGACAACCTTATGGGCACTTGTATGTCAGAATTCAGCCGCCAGTATCATTGTGTTAAGTACACCCCTCACATACTGTGCTTGTTTCTCTAAGGATTTAGTCATTGTCAGTAAACATGAAACAATTGCTACATTTTCTCAAGATGCCCTTATCCACCAAGTTGGCTACAGAAGAATGTTGAGGTGTATGTAGAGTTTAGACAAATTTGCTGCATTGTTAGCTGCTGAGCAGAAAGACTGTCTGAAAGAGATTGTTACCAATGTTTCCCAAGTGTCGAAACCTGCTTTAAAGAGCCCTTGGAGGGGGCTGATACTGTTTCTAGTAATGAAACTACATCGGTGGCGGTAAGGTGGTTTGCTTGGCTGCACAGCCAAAACTTTCTGATGAGTTAAAAAAATGAGATATTCAATGCTCTGCTTGATTCTGATTGTATGTTTGATACAGCAGCTGATCAGGTCCTAAAACACTGGGATGGCAGAGATAAACTGATGCAAGGGGTTTCCAAAATGTTTCCTAGTCCAAAGTTTTCCCCCCAGTAAGTAGGATAATTTTCAACAGCTTAAGAAACAGAAGTCCCAGCCAAAAACAAGTTAATGTAATGTCAGGACAAGAACTCCACCAAACCTAAGAAGAAGGGTTTCTTAACCCCATTTTGAACCTATGACTGTGCCAAGGCATAATAACCATCATTCTGAAGTTCCCCTCTGGGTGCCCTGTGTCGAAAACTAGCTCTGAGCAAGGTGGCCTTGTCTGTGGTTTGCATCAAATGGGTGATCAACATCATTGGCAAAGGTTACAATTACAGGTGACAGTGGAAGGAACAACCACCTCCATTCAGGGGGGGTTCCCCCTCTCCTGCCAAACCAGACTACATTCTCTCCTATACTCCAGCAAAATCTGGACTCAGGGGTCAAAGAGCCAGTTTTGGAAATAATGAAATGTTTCTACTCCAGAATGTTCATGGTCTCCAAAAAAGTGCAGTCATGGAGACTAGTGTTGGACCTGTCCTTTCTGAATACCTTTGTCAAGGCCCTGATGATGATACTTCCTGTTCTGCAGGAACACTGTTTCATGGTGACCCTGGACTTGAGGGATGCATATCATCATATCCCCATTGCTCACTGATATCTGAGATTTGTTTTATGTGGTTCGCACTATCAGCTCTCTGCTTTGCTCTTTGGGCTATCCACTGCACCTCGAGTGTTTGCCAAATGACTTGCTCCAATAGTGGCTCACTGCTGGACTCTTGGCATTCACATTTTTACCTTACTTGGGCAACCTGCTGATCTGTGTAGAGCCTGTATCCAAATATTTGGCATCACTAGAAAAGGTCTTGACCTTACTCTGCCAGCTAGGGTTCAAGTTGACCCTTCAGAAGTTGTGCCTGACACCCTCACAAAGAATCGACTTCCTGGGGTGCTTAATACACACCAACAAAAGAATGGCCTTTCTGCCTGAAAACAAGGTCCTGTCCTACCAGACGATATTTCAGGAATTTTCCAGAAGGAGCATTCTTAAAAATCCTAGGACTGGTGGCATCCATTATTTTCATGTTACCAGTGGCCTGTCTCCACATGAGAAAGAATTCAGTGGTATGTATAAAATTGCTGGACCCAGCAACTATGTTCCCTAGAATCCCAGTTGCCACTGCTGGCCTTCATCAGACTACAATTACAGTGGTGGAGAGCACAGTTCAGTATCAGTGTAGGGCTTCCCTTTTTCACAATTTTTCTGAAGCAATCTGTCCAGACAGATTTGTATGACTTTTTACTTAGATAGCTCTGTCAACTGGAGTGCAAGTGCAGTCCATTTGGACACCCAAGGGTGCATGGAAGTACATTAGCATAAAAAAAAAAAATAGCTGGTGGTGATCCATGCCTTGAAAGTCCTTCACCAGTTATGCACTCTAGGTCCTCTTCTTGTGGTTGTGGACAGCACACTGTGATGTGGTACCTCAACAAACAAGGAGGTACAAAGTAATATACCATCTGTACTGGTTGTCAGTGATTGCCTGAAAGCTAGTTTTACAGCATTTTCTGACACTTCGGGCATCATACATCCCATCAGAGCAAAACACAGTGGCAGACAGACTAAGCAGATCCTGGTAATATTCGCAAGAGTGGCAGCTCAAGGCAGTTGTGTTCCAGGATCTTGTCTAGATGTGGAGAACACTTCAAATAGATCTCTCTGCCTCATTTCAAAGCAGCCAGCCAGAGAAATCCTGTTCCAAACATCCTTGTGTTGCTGGATAGAAATGTTCGTGTATGCGTTTCCACCCTTTCTGAATCATTATAAGTACCTTGCGAATCAATGGAAAGAAATATAAAAGATCATTGTGGTGGCCCTGTATTGGCCCAGGCAGTCATGGTTCTTCCGTTTAATAATATTGGTCAATGACGATAACCACAGACTTCCTCACACTCTGGATTTGCTCTCAGTCTCAGGTTGACTGGTGCACTCCACTTTGCAACAAGTACAATTGACAGCCTGGATGATTCACTCTGGACTCTGTTTAGGTACTTGTTTCATAAGGATGTGCAGCAGGTGTTAAAGGACACCAGAAAACCTGCTAATAGAAAAGCTTATGTTTACAAATGGAAGAAGTTTTCTAGGTGGTGCATAAATAGGTACAGAGGGTCTCTTGAGGTTAACATCTCTCTGATTTTGCAATATTTGTGTGAGCCACTTCAGGATAGCTTATATGCATCCATTAAGGTGCATTTAATGGCCGTCTCTGCTGGACTGCTAATGGATGCTCTTCTTTCGGGAACTGTTTTATTAAAAGAGAAAAAAAGGAGTATTGCATATGAGACCCCCCCAGCAAGCAAATTTCTCTTTTGTGGTATCTCAATTATGTTCTGGAAAAATTGACCTTACCGCCTTTCGAACTTGCCACTCAGGCTTAGCTGAACCTCTTAGCATAGAAAACTGTTCTGTTCTGCCATCTGCAAGGTGAGTGTCTAAGCTGGGTGGCGACCTTAACTTATTTTCCATAAGCATAGGGTTGTGTTACAGACTAACTGCTCTTTTGTGCCAGAAGTGGACTCAGAATTCACTTCCAGTCAGTCCATCAACCTCCCTTGTGTTCTTCCCAGAACCCAAGAATAACAGGGGGGGAATAAGTCATACCTTGGATATGTACAAGCATCTCAGGTACTACCTTGACAGAACAAAACCCTTCAGGAGGGCTAAAAGGCTTTTTATTTCCTACATAGAGGCAAAGAAGCATCAGCCTCTCTGTAAGCAAGCTATGCCATTGTTCTCTGGGGTTAGCCGCCATGGCAAGACAAATCAGGAAAGTTGAAGGCAAAGGGCTTTTTCCACTTCAGTGGCATATTTGAAAAGGAGTGGCCTCTAAAAGTATTCTAGAGGCAGCAACTTGTTCTTGTTTACATACATTCGCAAAGCACCACAAGCTGGATGCTTTTTCTAGATCCAGAACAGGCTTCACTAGGACCATTCTACAGGGGCTTCTGGACCCTTATCTTCCTCCTCCCAGATTTGGTAAACTTTGGGAATCTACCTGAATGCTAGTAAAGCAGTGTATTTGTTGAACTTATACAGTTGCGCGAGTTTTCATTTCTTGGAACAGTAAATAGTCATAGAACATACTTCCTTACTGACAGTGCCCACCCACTGTTCCCTTTTTTGGATGTATGTAATTTGGTGTTTGAGTTGCCACTGAGCACTGCTCTGCAATCTTTAATGTGTGTGTGTGCTTGTGAGTGCACGTGTATGTGCTTGCTTGTGCATTTTTTCATTTGGAACATAGATGCTCGCAAAGCTTGTGTTTCCATCTTCTCTTTCTGTGGACCCTAGGAAACTGAAAGGCTCCTGTTGTGGATCTGTAAGGCAGTCCTTGTATGCTAGTTAATTTGTCCATCACACTCACAGACAAGCAGTGGAAGGGGCTCTGAGCTTTAGTAGGTTGCCAGAAGAGGGTAACAGGATACTACTACCCAAATGCCAGTAAGGCAGTGCATTCTACAAACATCTATTGTTACAAGTAAGTAGGACATACGCAACTATACTTTGGGCTTATCTCCAGTTAGGTGAGTCTAAAATAGGGATGCAAAAGCTTACTTATCAGGTATTTCAAACTAAGAATGATGTTTAGACACTTTTTGTTGGTACGGATCAGCACCACAGGAGGAAGTATAATTTTTACTTGCCACAAGCCACTGCAAATCAAAGGATATCCCCACTATATGGGAGTTACAGGCGCTATTAAATGAACTGGCTAAGGAGAAACAAAATGTTTGAAAAGGAAAGCAAGACAGAATTTCTGAATATGTCTTTGGTACCAGTACGTGGATGATGATGATTTAAATATATAGACAAACACAAGTGAAAGGAAGCATCCTTACTAATTAAGGAGCCAGTTTCCAAGACTTGTTTCAGGTCTTGAAAAGTCATTTTGTTCTTTTTAATTTAACAAAACAAACAGTAACATAGGCGGAACTCTGTAGAATCCAAGAGTTTTCCTCAAAAAAATTTGTATAAAATAAAGTTTTATAAGAAATATTGTTACTAGAATTTTAATCCCTGAGGTGTAACGATCCAGGGAAAGTTGGCAGAAATTCGCTCATGAGAAAAAAAAAATGTAGTGGATGCTCTTGATCTCTGTTGTATTTCTGATAACAGAGAGCAGAGGAGCCACAGTTAATGAAGTACTTAACTGATTATTTTCCTTACTGTTTTCAGCCTATATCATAGCTTATTTTAACATTCAAGACTTTCCATTGCTTGTTGAAAATTGTCTTCTGTTGAGGTTTGGTAGTGTGTTTTTAAATAACACTAAAGATTATATATTTGTGGTAATATATAATTATTGACCATTGAATGGGTAAGGTCAGTCCATGAACAAATGGAATAGGTTATTTGAGCACAAAAACGGAACATGGTTAGGTTTAAAATGGCCTGCAAGGACAGCTAGCCTAATACTAAACTATGAACCTATGAGAAATATGATGATGATATAGTATGAACTCCTTTTAGATAATAAATGTGTCATGGATCGTCAGCTAAAGTAAATTTGACATTACGGGTTATATTTTAGAAATCACAGTGCAAGGATGAGTCTTTAGCTCCTACAGTGCTCTTGTTGACAAAGGAGTCAGACCCCCCACTTCCTCTTCACAAAAATAATGTAAATTCAAACAGCTGTGCAAACTAAACATTTATAAATGTGGAAATAGGTGCATGTGCTGCCTTGTAGCATTGTGGCATAACAGCAGTGATTCTGAACTTTATTAATCCGAATAGATGCAATAGCTTTGATTCTGTGCTTAACAATTCTGTTATGCTTTCACTGCTGAATTTATGAAGAGTGTTTACCATTCTCATCTTAATTAATTAAGCTAATAGATTTAATTAGTGGATGCTTTGCATACTGTCTTCTGATCTGCTGTCACTGATGCATTTATCCAGTATATTACTTGATGAAGGATTCTTTCTAATCTGTGAAAAGGTGTTTTTTTGACTAGCCTGCTCGGTCAGTTAACAAATGCCAAATTAAATAAATAAATACACACACGCATATACATTTTTGAAGGCTCTTATGCATTTTTTTTTGTGTTACTTTGACTTCATAAGATTGGAATGTGAGGGGGAGATCTTTGGATGTAAAAAGGTAATGCCCTTTTTTTTTTTTTTTTTTTATCTTTATTAGGAGCGCCATGGTAAACTCCCTGGAGACCAGATATCACTAAACGTCTTCGTGGAAAGTGTGCTGAGTGGAAATGTGAACACCGCTCCTGCTCTGGTAGTTGTAGAGATGGAGAAGTATTTCAGGTGAGAATATTAAATGGTCTGTGCTGTAGTAGTGTTGGCACCTGCTGTCAGAAGTGACTACAGAAAGGTCTGGACTGTAGTGCTTTTTAGGTGATCTAGGTCATTGTTTTGAAAATGAAATTTCAACAGTATAATCATTTTTGCAAGGCTGAATGTGTACAATGTACACAGTGGAGTTGCCTTTCTGTGATTTTACATTCCAGGAATTCAGGTACACTTAGTCACACCTGTTCAGCTTGTATGACTAATGTTCAAATACTTGCATATGAAAGAACTCCCACTATTTAAAATGCATCAGTGTTGCTACTTGTAATACTGTATGGAAGTCATACTGTCTGCTATGTGATTTCTCCTCATTAGCACTACTGGCAGAACTGATTATAGATCAGTATGTGTGTATATACCTTTAAGAAGCTATCCAAGGGCTTGCACAAGTGTATGGCATGCCATGCAAGCTAGACTGCTATTTTGTTGTAAGCCATTGAGATGTAAGCATGTATGTATGTAAGGTCTGTCTGTTAACTAGTTTGTTCGTATTTAATGATGCTGTCCATCCCGATGTGTTTCTATGTATTAATGCATCTAAATGAAAACCCCAGCCTTCTTGTCATGTGTGCTAGAGACGAACGAGCGACATTGATGTTCTAATCTTTTTGCCGAAAATGATGAAGCAAAAGTTGCCATATGCTGCACGCATGGATACCCACTCTCTTACCACCAAAGCAAAGCAAAATTTGTAATATGACACAACTAAAGATATATACACACAGTGAACTGTGCTGATGGTTCTCTGTAACATAATTACTGTTTGGCATAACAACAGATAAGGTAGATTAACATTTCCAGAGATATAATAGCAGAGCATTTTCCTTAATCTATGTCCACATCCCTGTGTATTCTGCTATTCACACTAACTATAACAACTCAATGGTCAGCATCTAAAATTCTTGTGTGGGGGTGGGGATAAAGCTTTATGCTTATTTTTAATCCACTGCAAGGACACCACTACAACTTTGGGGGAAAGTGCCTTTTCACTACTACCGCCATGTTTTATAGTACTGCTGATTTGTTGAACCTCTTCTGGCTCTATCGGTGCTCACTTGCTGAGTTCACATACCTTCCATTGATAACCTTTTTATCCGCATTCTGTTGACTTCACTTCATTCTCTAGGAGTGCTGTTTCTAAATGGAATGAATCCTTTTTTGAATTGCATGCTAAGTATGTATATTCTCTTACCAAATAGTTTACTATCTTGTTTGCATAATGAACTTTTCTACTAGGAGATGTTTGCATACCTGTTAATGACATTAGTATTGTTAACATAAGCTATATACTGTATCTATATTTAACATATAAAGGACAGATAGCATGAGTTTCAGCTGTGGATTTGCCTAGATGAATGACTCACTTGAGTGGTTACTATTTTTATTAGTGTGTCTAAGTTGCTGCACATTAGAAAAAGAGCCTTAGAACAGTGTTGCAGGTTTTACTCTTTGTCGTATATTAAGAGACCTGTATCGCTCTAAATGTGTGTCACAGACAGGCATATGCCTTGCATTGAGCAGCATTCTACCCTTACCAAGGGTGATGCATCAATATGAACCAGAAATTATCAATTTCAATAATTGGCTGAGTTTCTGGTGTTACTCCAGTGGAATCCGATATCTATCAGCATGAGAGGACAAGGTTAACAGACCAATTTGCTTTGCCAGGAATGGTCTACACCTGTCCCTCCTGGGCTTTCAGATATTTGCTAAAACTTTATCCTTCCCCTCAGAGGATGTTATTGCTCAGTGTTACAAGACTAAACAAGAAACCTAACACCCTACAAGCTCTTCTTACTCTGGAGAATGTAGACATCTGTGCTGTTACTAAGACTTGATTTAAAACTGCAGAAAGTACTCCAGCAGTAGAAGGCTAGTGACTTCCACACATTAGACCAACAGCAGCACAAACAGGGGCTAAAGATGGAGTTGTCTCAATCTACATCAACAACAAATACAAATCTAGGTTGGTTAAACAGGATGATGCTCTGGAGTTCATCTATGTCCAAGTCTCCATAGACAAGTTTCCTTACCAAGTCCTGGCCAGCTACGGTTGCCCTGTATGACCCACAAAGCTCACATATCTTACCTAGATCTACTACAGGTGCTCACCATTCAACCAGATAACCTATTCTTGGGAGTCTTAAACTACCTCTCTATAGACTGGGAAACACACCCTGCCTGTAACTCAAAGGCACAACGTTTCATGAACTTTATCAACACAAACACCCTGGACCAGATAGTGTACTCTCCCAACAGAGGCTGAAACATATTGGACCTAGTACTCTCCAACATGGAAGAGCATCGCACCCTGTCCATCCAAACTAATTACATCATTAATAAAACACCCTTAAGAATTCTCCTGATAGCTAGGATCTGTGAACATATGTTGACAGTAATCTGTCATTCAACCAAGATAGTAAGAAAATCATTCGGTTTCACCCAACTCCATAAGCAAGGGTATGGCATCCAGGTCCAAGGAAGTAAAAGTACCACTCTACTCGGCCCTTATTAGACTCATCATTGAGTACAATGCCCTGTTTGCTATGTACCTAACCAGGCACTTTCACTAGTTGGAATACCCTCAAAAGTTCCTCACTGGGAGACTCTGTCCTACATAGATTGCCTTAAGGTCCTATCTCTGTACTCAGTCTCCTACAGGTTACTGAGAGGTGATCTGTGCTTAGCATATAAGGTATTCTCAGATCCATCTTTGATGGATTTCATAAACCTGCAATTCGTATAGCACCAGAAACACTAGATCTAAGGACCCGACCTTTGTCTATGACCTAAATAGAACCTTCTGCAGGGACGGATATGTGTCTCAAAGGATCCCTGCACTATGGCATAAACTCCTCATCTACAGGAAGCAGAGTTCATCCCTGACCCTGTTAAGATGAAACCTTGATCATCGGATAGGAAATCATAAACTCACCTCTGGTCTAGCCTCCATGTCTTTGATGGACAGATGTTGACAGTAAGTAAATTAATCCCCAACTAACATACCCCCACGACATAAGTCTTAGCTGCCTCTATACTAATGTACCCCACCATATAGGTATCCAAGGAACTCTGGAACAAAACCAGGTTGAGTTGCATGATTAGACTTGTAAAGAACCTGGTGGTTGTTATCCTAGTATAAACCTATGAACCTATAAATATTTTTTTCCTTTGTTTAACCATTATGTTTGACTAAGGTTTCCACTTTCATTTTAAAGGCTTGCAAACGACCATAGTTTAAGCTCATTTTTGAATTATCTGTTATAAGGAATTCTGTCTTGAATGTGCTTTATATTGCAGTCTGTATGCAAACTGTAAGTTTATAATCTTGGAAGAGTAAACGTTACAGAACTGTGTAGGTGGATAAGTCACTACATGTTAAGTTTTATTTTCAGAGATTGCTATTTTATGCTAATGTTTAAATTTAAAGCTCTCTTTGTTTAGTCTAGTGGAATGAGCTCTCTGAAGCCAGTTCAGTGGGAGAAGTATCATGTGTCCACATCCTTATTCTGATTAGCATACAGGAGTTGCCTAACTCTGGTACCTTTGTAATGTACAAGTGCCTAGTTACAAATATATTGAAATAATTACATCCACCCTCTGATTTCCTTTATAGTAGAGCTTTGGAGTAGCGATGGTTTCATGCAGCAAGCCAGGAATAATGATTACACAGTGGTCGGGATTCTGTATAATGTGTACTAAGTTGCAGTATTATATTGGATTATTAGCTTTATTAATAATAGGAAGCTAGTGGTATCCATTGTTTAGTTATGCTCTTTCTGCCAGTAAAGTCAGGTACAAAGTTTATGCTTTCTCCAGGTCTGCAGGTAATGAAAGAGAATGAGAAATAGAGGTGCTGTAAGTGTGATCCACATACGCCATACTTGCAGTAAGAGGCCTACCACTTTTTATTTAAAGATTGTGTGTGAGTTACAGGTCCAAAAATGTGGAACCAGGAATACTGCTGTTCTGGGTATATTTCTGTCATTGCACATGGTAATTGGGAAACACTTTAGTCAATCTACTTGTTTCTAAAACTATCAAGACACGTCTCCCAAGATATACCCCTTTTGGGGATATTCAGTGCCATTTGGATGTCAAGGCTGTTGACTCTGTTGCTTTGTGTAAGTTCAGCATCAAGGGCTCTTGATCTGATTACTCACATAGGCGTGTATAAGTTGGGTTGAGAGATGTTTAGTGCTATCTGACTGCAGAATCAGTTTACTCTCTAATTCATTCAGTTTTTTGATGTTAAGTTGTCAATCTCGCCTTCATTCTTGCTGGATGGGTTCGGAGCCGATCCTCGGCTCCGACTCGGCACTTGCTTTAGCTTAGGAACTCCTTTTACCAGCTCGAGGCAACCCTATATCCCATGATGCAAGGCAGAACTACCTCAGATCTCGTTTGCCGCTTAGCGAAAGAGGTCTCCTTTACCAGCAGAGGTAAGTGAATTTCTTGTAAAAGAAAGAGAAGCTTAGTTAGTATTTTTATTCCCCCTTTTTTAGTCATAGTGTAGTCTGTAGTGATTACAGCCCACCCTATTCCCTTGTTTTTTAAACTTTTATAACTTCTTTTAAGCCTTAGTGTAAAAGTTTTAGTTAGGCCTTAAACCCCAGTTGTTAATCCCTTCCTGTGTGTTGTGTGTAGGGGATTAATTTGTGTGTTTGTTGGGGTTTGTCTGTGTTTCTTCCACCTAGGATATGTCTAGGGAAGGCAAGGTCTCAGGCTTCAAGAAGTGTGACTCGTGCTGTCAGAAAATGTCTCTGACAGACGGTCACACTTCTTGTGTTTATTGCCTGGGGCCTTTGCACCTGCAGGACTCCTGTGCTTTGTGTCACTCTTTTAGCCAGAGAGTCCTGCAGGAAAGGAGGAACAAACTTATCCTCCGGGGCTTACTTAAGCCCAAAGGTTCTCCCTCGAAGGCAGGGTCTGGGAAACCTTCTAAGCCACCGAAGGCTCAGGCTTCAGTATCTAAGCCTCCTCCGGTGGCTCCGCCCGTCGAGCTGAGATCGCTCCGCTGGAACCGATGTATCTGCCTCGGTAGTGGGTTCGTGCCGGCTGGCTCCGATACCTTATCTACTATAGCCTTGTCGGCTCCGCTGGAGCCGACACTTTATCCAGCATCGGAGCCGAAACCTTCGGCTCCATCTGGAGTTCAGGGACTTCAGCTCCGATGGCTCCGCCCGAAGAGATCTCGGTCCCCTTCGTTATTGAGTATCCACTCGGCTCCGGGGTCTCCTCTTTTGTCGGAGCGGAGCCATCGGAGCCAATCTTCGAGATCTTCCAGGCTGTCTGACCACGACTTGGAGAGGGTGGTAAGCAGGCTGTTGAAGTCTCAGGCACTGGCCCAAATGCTCCATAGCCTGTCTCATCAGACTACGGCTATAGCCTCACCCCTTGAACTTCCTCCTCCGACTCCACGTCGCAGTTCAGAGCCGGAGCTTCTCGGGACAGCGACTGTTTCGGTGCCGGAGCCGATACATCCTTCGGCTCCGTCATCCTCGGCTCCGATCTCCTCCTTGAGACCTTCCTTGGAGGGATCCGGTCGCCGGGTTTCCGTGTCGGCTCCGAGGGGCTAGTGGCATCGGACCCTTGTCCGACCCCGCCTCCTCTCGGGCTTCGCTTTGGTAAGCTCGGCGCCGACATCGGCCTCGAGCCTTCCTCTCAGTGGAGCCGGGCATTCCTGTTTCCTCGAGCGGGATATTCCGGCCTCCCGGGCAGGGGAGCCTTTGAGGTGATGAGGAGTGTCCTGGCCTCTGAGCCTGGTCAACGGTCCATCCCTCTAGCTCCTCCCTCATCAGTGCCTGCAGACGCCTCTTGCCAGCCTCTTGCTCTCAGGCCCAGGGATCCATCTCCCCAGGTTTCCCCATTGGGAATTTCCTCCTCTTCCGAGGTTTCTCCTGATCCTGCAGGGGAACCCCCTCGGAAGAGGACGTAAGAGGAAACACACAGACTCCCCTGAGTCTACTACATCTGATACCGACTTAGATGACTCGGAGGGTTCCCCACGATCCCCCTCTGAGGATGTCTCCTTTTCAGACATCCTTGAGCTCCTCAAACAGAGGGGGAATTGGCCCTCCATTGACCCCTCCGAGGATGAGTCGGTATACCTGGAGGCTTTTGGATCCCGACCTCCACCTCCTGGTGTCTCCGCCTTCGACCCACTGATGCAGGTAGTGGCTCGGAAGGCGTGGGCGGCTCCAGATTCTGTGGAACCTGTCCCCAGGAGACCATCCAAATTCATCACGGCCCCTTCGGACAAACAGTTCCTTTCCAAGGGTGTCTCTGTGGATGCTATGGTGGTGGCGGCCACTAAGAAGGAACTGGCGGATCCTTCAGTACCTGTCCATCCTCCTAACAAGGATTCTAGGACCATGGACAGGTATGGAAAGCGGATGTTTTCTTCAGCGACCTTTGCTATGCTCGCTGAATTATCTTTGTCACTTCACCAGGCTTCAACGAGATGTTCTCAAGGAACTGGGAGAAGTAGTCCAGGATCCTTCTGCTGCTGGGGCTCAGGAAAAGATTGCCTCGCAGCTTGCAATCCTGAATTCCATATCTAACTCCTCCATGCGGCTCATATCCTATGCGGCCGATGGAGCGAGCAGGGCCGCAGGCACAGGAGTTGCTCTTAGACGCCAAGCCTGGATGCGGCTTTGTAATTTTATGGACCCTTTAAGGTGTCCTTCACTAATACTCCCTTTGATGGTTCGGCTTTGTTCGGACCTCAGGTGAAGGATACCTTGACCAGGTGTGAGCAGGACGGTAAAACTCTTTCTGCCGTTGGAGTCCAGTTTTCCACTCCTTCTAGACCATACCCCAAGGATCAGAAGGGGGGGAAGATGTGGTTCCGTAAAGCCCAAGGAGCTACGCCGGACACACGTGGTCAGTTTACCCCCAGAGGCAGAGGGGGTAACTATAATAGACGCCGCCCTAGAGGCAGGGGCGTCCTCAGCACCGGGGCAACAGGGAGTCTCTTCCTGAGAAGCCCTTTCAGCATCCCTGAGGTGTTGCCCGACTGTCCACCCTTGGAGGCAGTCGGGGGAAGGATTTCGCTGTACCCAGTAGCCTGGCAATCCCTATCTCAAGAGATGTGGGTACAGTCGATCATATCCGAGGGTTACAAAATCGCCTTCGAAAGGTTTCAGACCTCTACAATCCCTTCCAGACATCTCACCCAGTCAAAGGGATTTGGCAGAACAGGAGGTTTCAAAGCTCCTAGAAAAAGAGCCGCCCAGACTGTGCCGGCAGACCAGGTAGGATCCGGCGTCTACTTGAGATTCTTTTGGTCCCCAAAAGGACGGGAGATTGGAGACCAATATTAGACCTGAGCAATCTAAACAGATTTGTCAAGAAGGCAAGATTCGGATGGTCACGCTTCAGTCCATTCTGCCCTTTCTGGGCAAGGACAACTGGATGTGCTCTATAGACCTTCAGGATGTGTACTATCACATAAAGATTCACAGACGCTCCAGAAGGTTTCTCCGCTCGGCTAGGGACCAGTCATTACCAATTCAGAGCACTGCCCTTTGGCCTCACTTCAGCCCCCAGAGTGTTTACCAAATGCATGGCAGTGGTCACAGCTCATCTGAGACGCCAAGGATTCCAGGTGTTTCCCTATTTGGACGACTGGCTCCTCTCCGCCACCACCAAGTGTCAGCTTCTTCAGTCCAGAGACTACACTCTACAGCTTTGCAGGAGTTTGGGAATTTCAGTAAATTTCGAAAAATCTTCTCTGCTGCCTTGCCAATCTATCACCTTTATAGGCGCAGAATTAAACACCGTCAAAATGTTAGCCAGACTAACAGATCAAAGAATTCTGGACATCCAAAATTGCTCGCTTCTATTGCAAAGCAACAAGATCAAAGCCAGATTTATACTGAAGGTTCTAGGTCTCATGGCTGCGGCCATTGTTCTTCTACCACTGGCTCGCTTCCACATGCGCCTTCTGCAGTGGATGCTATTCACGCAGTGGTCGTACCACAGTCTCCCGATGAGGCACGAAGTCTTGGTAACACAGTCGTGCCGAGCTCATCTGAACTGGTGGATATCTTCCCCTCTTCTTCATCAGGGCCGACCCTTTATTCCCCCTCCTGCAGTTGCCACAGTCACTATGGATGCCTCTCTGATCGGGTGGGGGGGGCATTATCAGGGCAGGATGGTCCACGGGACGTGGCAACCCATAGAATACCATCTGCACATAAATGTCCTGGAGATGAGAGCAGTGCTTTTAACTTTGCAAGCCCTCAACGACTTTCTTCCCACGGGGACTATTGCAGTACAGACGGACAACATGTCCGTAGTCTGGTACATCAACAAACAGGGTGGGACCAGGTCCTATCCGTTATGTCGAGAAGCTCTCAGAGACATTTTAGTGTCTTCCTTGAAGTCGTCCACTAGGACTGTTTATGCTAGCAAGTGGCGACGTTTTTCTATTTGGGCGAATTCCAGAAATATTGACCCCTTTACTGCTCCTGTACATTCGGTTTTAGATTTCCTGGCGGAGGTTTTTCATTCAGGATCCTCGTCATCTACAGTCAAAGTACAACTGGCTGCTATTTCCAAGTATCATGTTGGCCTGCATGACAATAACATTATGTCTCATAGGTTATGCAAGGCCTTTCTGAGAGGAGTTTTCCTCCTAAAACCACCTATAAAGCATCCTCCTCCTCCGCAATGGGATCTAAACTTAATGTTGGCATCCTTGATACTACCTCCCTTCGAACCGTCTGCTTCATGTTCTTTGAAGTTATTGACCTGGAAAACTATATTTTTACTGGCTGTCACTTCTGCAAGAAGGGTTTCCGAGCTTCAAGCTCTCTGCATTCATTCCCCTTATTTGGTTTTTCATAAGGACAGGGTATCATTAAGAACTAACCCTTCCTTTCTCCCCAAAGTCGTATCTCAAACCAACATTAACCAATCTATAGACCTACCAGTCTTTTTCCCAAACTATTCAAAGAGCTGAACAGAAACTGCATTTTTGGATGTCCATCGTCAGCTCAGGTACTATTTGCATAGAACTAAACAATTCAGAAAATCGGACCAATTATTTGTCTCCTATGCAGAAAACAGGATAGGTCTTCCAGTATCTAAAGTGACCTTATCCAGATGGTTGACTTCCACTATTTCCTATGTGTACTCTCTCAGAGGCAAACAGCTATCTTCTAAGCCAAAAGCACACTCAACCAGGAGTCTATCCACTTCTGCAGCTTTTCAGGATAGACTACCCATTGATACCATTTGTGCAGCAGCTACTTGGGCTACGCCCATACCTTTGTCTCTCATTACAAGTTGGACTTGGCCTCCAGAGATAGGGCCAGTTTTGGTTCCACAGTTCTCAAGAGTCTGTTCCATTGAGCCACCCGGGATACAGGTGCTAGGGACGCGGTCCCATCCAGCAAGAATGAAGGTGAGATTGACAACTTAACATTTAGAAGTTATGTACCTACCATAACGCTCCATGTTAGTTGTCTTCTCGCCTTCTTTCTTGCGTCCCTCCCTCCTTCCCCCTGGCCTGGACAGATCTTGAAGAGTTCCTATTAGGTTGTTTCCTCCGGAGCCTTCATATGAGGACTTCTATTAGGAACTTGTGTTCCTAATTATGTTAGGATAGTCTTTAGCAGGGTAGATTAGCTACCAAACGAGATCTGAGGTAGTTCCGCCTTGCATCATGGGATATAGGGTTGCCTCGAGCTGGTAAAAGGAGTTCCTAAGCTAAAGCAAGTGCCGAGTCAGAGCCGAACCCATCCAGCAAGAAAGAAGGCGAGAGAAGACAACTAACATGGAACGTTATGGTAGGTACATGACTTCTAATTCTCGTCTCCTCCCCTATGTGAGACTGGTTGTGCTAGTATAATAAAGATAAATGATCTATCGCTTCCATCTACGGGGCTCTTCATATTGCTATTACTAATATCCCCCATGATTCTGAATTTTGGTACACTTCATCCTAGCGGTCTGAATTTAGAGGTCAGTATCAATTAAATTTAAATTAAATAAGTTATTTTAGTGTGCAATATATCTTTAGTATATGTATTTATTGTATAAAAATGTTTTATTTGTATGTTATTAATGACTTTGCATCATGGTTTTGTATTTTGCACTAGGCACTTTAATAAGGTTAATTGGGAGTTAACTGAATTGTGTAGGGGTTCACCTGGTATAAATGATGAGCTTGTGATTTGTATTGTATCCTTTAAGGCGAAAGGCCACAGTACAGATGCATTGGTGGCATTATTAAAGCTCTTTAAAACCATTGGTGCTCCATATTTGTGTATTTTTGGCAATAGATTTGAGTGGTGTATCTAAAGTCTCAGGATATGGGCAAATTTGTGAAGAGTTTTTTATTTACCGTTTTATCTTTTCTGTCACTGATCTGCCTGCTTTACATGCCATGCTTTTAAAGGTATGTGGCAGATGAATGTCAGTGTGCTGCAGAAACACTGCCTGAGGGCTGCTTAAAAGAAAAAAAAAATAAATATAAAACAACCCTTCCTTTTACTTCAGGTATGATCAGCCTTGTGGGTCCGCATGATGTATAGTGTTGTTCAAGGAGCATCTAGCTCAGCAGGGGTCAGCATAGCTGTTCACTAGCATTCTGACTGCATTTTGACTCTGTTCACTAAGGATGGTAAGGCAACCTATGTGGGCTTTTCTCTTCATTGGATTCCATTCTATTTGGTGTGGAAGGAGATGAAACATTTGAAGGGCAAGAATAAAATAGGACCTATCCACACAGCTGTGCATGTTAATTTTCACTCTGAACTGCGTTTATTACCCAGATTGCAGGGGAGCCACATTTTTAATATGGTTCCAGCATGCCATGCAGCCAGTGCAATAGGAGAGTGCTAGGAGCTGGCATCTGCCCCCATGCTATTCCCTCTCTCAGTAAGGCTGTGAACCAGAGGATAAAGCCACTGGTGACCCTCAGGAGCCTATAGTTAGCCACAGGATTAATTGCTACAGTGTTGAATCTTTGCTTGGCTATAATCCCACAGAGGTGGAGAGTCACCATCCATGTCCTAGTTTGGAGAAAAATACCCAGACAGTCATAAGTAACGGAGATTATTACAAAGGGTACAAAATCCTCTTCCCCTTCCTGATTTCATCTGAGATCCATCCTTATCCTTTCTTGATGTTCCCCTCTGCTAGTGGACACAGGCAACAAAAGGAAATACTCAAGCTTTTCAGTAGAACAGACATTCAAATGGTACCTGCCATCTGAGGCAAAGGACTACATTTTATTCCATATTCTTTTAGGGACAGAAAGACAGTCTCGAGCATTCTGGATCTCGGTGCCTAAATAACCTTGCAACAGTAAAAGAAGGTCCCTGGATGTTAGGCAATTGCACAGCTTCAACCACAATGTAGAAAGCAAAAAGTAAGCCAGCAAGCTGTGGTGCTGATACAAATATAAAATATTTATTGCATGTCAGCAAATAACCGGTTTCGGCTATAATGGTTACATAACCTTCCTCAGCGTTTAAAAAAGAAAAAAGATCAAGCTTCCTTTATGCATGACATCAAACACAGCAAACAAACTGATTGGTCAAACTACAGATGTTCATTAAGTCCCGGTGGAAAAAGTCCACCCAATTTAATTATCCACTTCTTTTCTTTGGCATCAAGAATAGTATGCCACCCAGCTTTTGTTGATCTGTTGCCCCCAATTTGTCTATCACCATAAATCTGAAAGAAGCTGTATTTACTTTCCAAGATTCATAGAGATCTTTTTAATCCACCAGGTAGACCGATTGTCTTGGACAGAGGGTCCATCGCTGAGCCCCTTTCACAATTCCTCACCAAATGTCTGCAAACACTATTGAAATGGGTCCATTCTAGAATCAAGGACACTACAGAATTTTTACACATCATTTCTGAAACCCAATTGGAACAAGGATGGCTATTATGTACACTTGATATCAGTGCACTTTACACCAACATACCACATGGGGCTGGTTTGGAAGCCATAGAATACTGGCTATATAAATCAAATCTGTATCAACCTGGTTTCAGCACCTTTCTGATATGCCTCACTGAACATGTCCTTACCAAAAATGTCTTCTTCTATCAGGAGAAATGCTATTGACAGGTACAAGGAACAGCAATGGGGGCATCTTTTGCCCCCATTTACGCGGATCTTTTCATGACATATGTAGAGGAACATCTTATTTATGATAATGAACATAATATTTACCTGGAAGAGATTGACATTTGGAGAAGTTTTTGGATGATTGCTGGAATGTATGGAGATCGGATGTGGATTATTTGATGGAATTTGTGGGCTATCTTAATGAGAATAAATGGGGCTTACAATTCACAGTGAATCATAATTTGGAACAAATAACGTACCTTTATGTTCTAGTCACCAGAAATACAGATCATACTTTACAAACTGAGGTATTTCGTAAATATCCACAATATAATTCCCTTCTCCATGCATCCAGCTTTCATCCACCTCATATAGCTAGGAATATTCCAAAGTCACAGTTCATAAGAATGAGACCTATGTGTTCACAGCAATCTACTTATGAACACTTTAGGAAAGATCTAGCTAATAGATTCTGTGACAGAAGTTACAAAATGGGACATGTTCTGGTTTCAGGCAACTGGGCATCAACATTAAATAGAGAGGATCTCTTGAAATATAAGGATAAACATCAAACAATTAGCTCAGACATTCGGTTGATAACTACATACACTAATGAATAGTGTACAAACACATTGGAACATCTTGTTGACTGACAACAACTTATTGTGATTCCTTCAGGAGAAATGTCGTTTTTCATTGCATAGGGGCAGAAATTTTGGTTCACATCTAAACAATTATAAACGAGGTTCCAGAACCTCCACACCTTCTAGTACACAAACAACTATGATGGGGGACATACTTGTTGAGTGTACACCCTGTGGCCATTGTAGTCACTGCAACGGAATTATGAAATCTAAACAATTCACAAGTAAAAATTTGGGGGATGTATTTTTTATCCAATGTTTTGCTAACTGCAGCAGTGACTGGGTGATTTATTTGGCTACTTGTAGTTGTTCAACATTCTATGTGGGTCAGACCTCGAGACCACTTAGAATAAGGATATCAGAGCATATCAGTGATATGAGGACGAAGAAACCCAGTAGAGCATTATATAAGCATTCCTTAACACATCCTACAGCTTCTTTCAGATTTATGGTGATAGACAAAATTGGGGGCAACAGATCAACAAAAGCTGGGTGGCATACTACTCCTGATGTCCAAGAAAAGAAGTGGATAATTAAATTGGGTGGACTTTTCCACCGGGACTTAATGAACATCTGTAATTTGATCAATCAGTTTGTTTGCTGTTTTTGATGTCATGCATAAAGGAAGCTTGATCTTTTTTAACACTGAGGAAGGCTATGTAACCATTATAGCCGAAACCAGTTTGTTTGTTATTTCTTTTGCTGACATGCATTACATATTTTATATTTGTATCAGCACCACAGTTTGCTGGCTTACTTTTTACTTTTTGCTTTCTAAATAACTTTGCCCCAAAGAGTCCTTTCATATGGTTCTGATGCAGTCCTTCTATCATGTCTCTGCAGGAGAGAGTGGATGTGATTTTATCCAAATATCAGGACTACCAAAGAGACAGAAGGTTTCTTTAGTTTCAGGCAGAGGCCAGTCATTGCCAGATTTGCATGTGTTTATCTGGACTTGGCCTCCACATCCATGGCTTTCACCAAACTATGCCCAGTGTGCCAGGTTATCATAGGCTCCAGAAATTAAAAATTATTTCCCATTTGGGCAACTGACTTCTTTCAGCTTCCACAACTGGTTGTATCATTTGGCAAATGGAGACTGCACTCAGTTTGTTGTAATCCATTGGGGTTGCAGTGAACCTGAAAATGTCTTGCCTACTCTTGGTTTAGGTCCTAAAATTCATTATATTTCCTTTATACCAGAATTTGTTGAGCTGTTTTGTTTCAAGATTGCTGTCTGTTAGCCAAGTGGTTCCCCTATCATAGCCCATCAAGCAGTATTAGCAAAATTCTACCTAAAGCATCTTGGGGGCTTCACGCAAGCAGCAATCGGATTAGAGCTTCGATTTTGGCTAAGTCCTCCTTACAAAAATTATTACCGGTTTAAGAAAATACTATTTAATTTGTTTTCTGTCTAAAAGAGGTATTTCCCCTTTAAGAAACCCAGTCATTTGTTATCAATATGTACAATTTCCTGTCAGGGACTGCTGTTTTTAGCTACTATTATTTAACTAATTTGTGGCCATTTTTGACAACAAAAAAAAGTATGTACTACTTGTGTAAAAGTTTATTTTTTGACCAAAAATTTTACTTTAAGATGGGCAGGGATGTGTTTCATCAGTATAGTACTTCTGTTCACTTCTTGACAACCTACCTGCCATTGCCATTTTATTTTTTTTCCGTCAGTGTATTTAGTATTCAAAGAGGAGTGTCAACAGTGAATTTGTTTGCTAATTGTATTTTTAATTTGTGAAGAGGCTGGGATAAAGAAGTGTGAGTTTGTGTGCTGCTTCTGTACACTCATTGACAACTTGCATTTTGACCAACTCACTTCCGCAACGCTTACTGCTTTTGGCATCTCCTCAGCATGGATACTTCAGTCCTGCTGGTTCCACTCCCAAAGTATCTAGAAAGAAAAAGTACTTGCCAAGGGGCCCTTGCGAGTGCCGCAGGCTGAGTCTATGTCTCAGCCAATAGTGGCCATCAGTTGTTCCACAGACCTCTCACTCATCTCAGGCTTCCTCTAGTGTAGTCCTTTTAGCAATTGTGAATTGTGGACAGCCTTGTCCTCATTGGCTGTTCCACTGTCTGATCTGGGATGGGAGAACCATCTTCACTAGGGCTGGGAGATATTCCAGGAGATTCTGCACAGGTAACCAAGGCCAGAGACCATTAGACTGGTCAAACCATCCCTCCTTTGAGTCTGTCTTCTTCTACAGAGACTGCTATAAAGAAAAAAAAAGAAACAAAAGATTAAACGTGGTTTATTACAAGAAGTTATTACAGCTAAGACTGATGATTTTCTTACCTTACAAAGGCATGCATTACAGGCTATGAAGCCTGGTGTCCAGAAGGCCTTACAGGTGTGCATCCCCTTTAAAAAACTTCCTAAATAAACAGGGTCTGATGATTTTGATGGTGACAGAGACAGGGGCTTCTTCTACAGATTCAAAAGCCCATCTCCTTGTGACGAAAATATTAATTCTTACCCAATTAGTGGGGGAAGTTTATTTTTATATTTCTTTTGGATATTCACTGTATAGTTGTGTGTTTATATGCATTTTGCTTTAAGTGCTGATTTTTTTTAATTGTTGTTTGCATGTTTTTAACTATTTGTCATGTGATTTTTTTATCTTGCATTTAAATATGTTGATAATAGTTAATGTTTTTAGTCCGTCCCTAAAGACATGTTGCCAAGGTGCTAGACAATGTTTTTATTGTTCATCCAGTGTTTTTTTCCTGATATAACTATTATTTTTTAAAGTGATTATATATTTTATGGTGAGCAGATTAAATATGAATTTTCTTGTTAAGACCAACTGTGAATACTTAGTGTGGAGGAATATCTGGGTTGTTGTCTGTAAACTGTGAATGAGCCTGTTGTTAGAAGGAAGATGGATGAAAATGAAATGGATGATCCCATAAAAAGACTGTTTGAAGAAAGGGAATTGAGGCATAATAATGTGTTTGGTTCCCTGAAAGCACATAAAACTGTTCAAATTTCTGGTATAAATAAAGACTTGGTGGAGAATTTAGAGAAGTTATTGATGCCCAAAACAAAGGTACATTTTAACATTATGACATTGGAAAAGTACATAGACTTGGACATCAGTCTTAGGGGCTTTTAAAAAGTCTGAGTACTTTGTTTGGTGATAAAAATGCAAAGAGAGACCTTTTAAAGGAAGTTAGCTGGTGGTGGCAGCACATTGTTACAAAAGAGAGTGGATACAAATCTGGCCGAGAGAGATTGGGTTAAAAAGAGTAAGATAAAGAAGAAAATAGATGAAGTTTATCGACAAACAGCAAGCTCAGTGAGTACGGCTTGATAAAGCTATGACATAAATTATATTAAAATGAAAGAGCTGGGGGATGAATTATTGAAAATAAGAAGAATAAAAATATACTTGCTGGATTATAGGAAGAATACTGTTTTTTGTGGAAGAAGTGTACAAACCAGGAGGAAAGGGGACCAATATTTGCAGATAAGATCAGATGGTTTCCAAAGGACCGTAGAAGAGGGTAGCACCAGGGCTGGTATTGACATTTGCCAGGGGCCCCAAATAGCTAAGTTAGGACCCCGGGACCACTTCCAGTCTAAGCATCACCCTGTCACTGCCATCCCTCCTAAAAAACTTTTAGTTCATGGTGCATAGTTTTAAAAGTAGTACTCAAAGACTGAACAGCTAGAATGATCATACATTGTTACAGACCTGTGTACAACACTATGTTGGCCCATCTTTCAGAAAAACATTCACAGTGACTGGCATTTAATTGCAATGATGATGCATTACAATAACTATATACAGGGCTGGATTTATGTGAAATTGTGCTCCAGGCACTGCCTGTTTCAATTTCTCCCAACACACACATTCTCTAGAGGTCCCTTCTATCTTACCCCATCCCCAGATCACCATAGCATGCACATTACATTTTTTTCTTTTTTTCCTCACATTTTTCCTTAATTTTCAGAGCATATAGAAATTCATGGTTTCATTGAGAATGCTGAAGTGAATTTTATAAGATGGCTTGAACAGAAATTATGATTAAAGAAAGAAATTCAGTGTTTCAGTTTATCTTTAGGTTTCCTTCCTCCTTTCAACACACCTTGCCTGACCAAGACAGCACAGTAATAACAAAGACATAACACAATTAAGCTAGAGTCCCCAAAAGCCATTTCTCAACCCTTTAATCCACTGGTGTCCTGAACAAAAATTATGAGTAAGAAAAGAATTTGTCTTATTTTTCTTAAACAGAAGACATAAGTTGTTCCCAAGGCTTAATGTTCAAAACTGGCAAAATAGTATCTCAGAACAAACTAACAAGACAATTGTTTGTGACGATACACGAATCCTATCTAAGAATACTGTCTGCCTCCCTATCACCCCCCCCCCCCCCATGCATCCCTTTGATGTTAGATTGGGATGAAAGTAGTGGTTCAAATGGCCACAGTTATGTATTTCAGGTGAATGCTGTCATACATATACACTGTATACCTTCTTCACCCCTATCCCTAAACCACTTGCCAGAAGTGTAATTGTGAGGAAAGTAAAAAAACAAAACAAAAATATAATGATTATAGTAAAGTATTCCAATTTTTTGCTCCTAGACAGTACATTGTCCCTTACACGAGCTATAGTAATCTTTCTGCACACCTCGGAGGTCTTTTAGAAAAGTAAAAAGAAACCATGGCAACGCTGCCCCGAGCCCAAACACAAGCTATAATGGCCTCCTGGACATACCTCTAAGGGTTGTTTGTGATGCAAATTAAAGAAATAGTGACCACGCTATTCTTGGCACTCTACACAAGATACAGCAACTTTCTGTAGACAACTCTGAGCAGGTCTGGTTTTAGAATGGGGGGGGGGGGGTTATTTGCAGAGGCAACTACTAAGACCATATCAAAATCCAGTTATACAGTGGGGTGAGAAACCACCAAACCCATAGAATATCTGAGTCTGAGTCTTCTGCAGTATATTTTATACTTTTGAAATATAATTATTTGTTAACTGCATTTTTTTACTGCTATCCAGAAAAGATATGCATGTGTCCAGCCATACTGTATATGTGCACGTATAAAAATCAGTGATATTTTTTACACACACACACACACACACACACACACACACACACACACACACACTGCACGTTCACCTTCAGAGAAATTTGAGGAATTCTGTTTCACCTGCTGCATGTTTTTTAGGTGATGAGGTTAACCAGAGAACATAGATGTACACACAGACAAGGGGTCTGTGTGTGTGCATAAAGAAAAAAAAATAGCCAAGAACTCAGCCAGAACAAAACAGTGCTAAATAGCAATCTACAGTTGCTTTCACTCACATTCTCTTCTTGACAGACAACCAAAGATAGCTAGCTACCTTCTGAGAGATCTATGTGATAAGTGAAAGAAAATATGGCTAGCTTGTTACTCTTAAACATACTGCAGCCAAGTCTCCCCCCACAAACACACACGTGTAATGGCATTGCTGTTGATGATTGTACTAGAAAGTGAAATCCTTGATAACTTGTTAATCTTTCACAACAACGTCAACAACACACATGCACATAAGCCATAGCAATATTAGTTTTACATTGATTTCAGCAAATCGCAATACTTTCTGCAGCACACGTACTGCCAGATAAGAAGTTTAGCAGTCATCAAACAACAGCAGGAGCAAGTCAATTTTATTCACCTCATTGAGGAGTAATGCATGCCTGTTGCTGTCATTTCACAAGGTCCCTGATTTTGTCTCATAATTCTGCTGTGTCATTCGTAAAAACATTAATGTGCTATTAAATGAATTCAAGACTGCAGTCAATAAGTCCAGACATAATACTTCTTACTGTCCAAAAAATGCATGTTAATGCAAAATGTGTTGTTCTATTAACTTTTAAGTGAATTAGAGTAATATTTAAAGTGTTCCTGACTTTGAGCCTTTATTCTGCTATTATCTTTGGCTTTGCTCAGAATTGTTGAGGAAAGAAGTTGAGAGTTCAAGTATCTGGTGTTCTGTCAGTTTTAATTAAAATTGGTTATTCTGGGCTGTTGATCTCTAGCACGATCTCTAGCACCTACGTTGCTTATGTTCCTTCACTGATTATCGGCTTTATACTTATAGGGTATATCAGAACCCTGTTTTGGATAAAGTGCATAATTGGAAAATTATCTTTTTTTTCCTCCTTATTTTATCTCCATCAAGCAGCAGCTTGTCAGTGATGATTGAAGAGGCCCTTATAACTATGAGTACCGCAGGTGCCCAAAGTTGGTTAGTATTTTAGTTTTAGGGAATGACCATTATCTGGATCTAACTCAAGGGCACTATGTCAGTGTTAAAACACTTAATGAAATTGTAAAAGCTGTTCCTTGATAAAACACCTTTACCATAACCATATACTGTATATTTTTTAAATTTTAATGGAGATATAAATAAGCGTTATTACCCATTTGGTTTATTAAGTAAGCAATTTTGCTGTACAAGCTTTGGTTGGTTTGACAAACATGTAACAAAACAACCAAATAGGATAACTTGCAACTGCAGGGTTTGCTGGTGCCTAAAGCCAGCTTTGGGTAGCACTTCTACTGATGAGTAGGTGCAAACACTGAATGTGCACAGAGAATGACAAAGTAAAGAAAAAGAAGGGAATAGAGGTAATACAGATTTTCAGAGGGGGACATATGCTCATTCCTCAGACAAAAAGGGAGCATGATATCATGAAAAATAAAAAGAAACTATCATAAAGTATGTGTGACTTATGAAAATTATGTGACTTTTAATAACTTTACAACTGTGGGTTGTCCATCTGACGTATTTATAAATAATGAAGAGTTATAATTCTAATTTCTTCTGGACAGAATGACAGTTGTGAACTTGACTAATATGAATTATTGGACAATTTACTTTCAGTATCACAACTAGGATTTAAATTTGTACCTATTCATTTTCTCAGTTGGAATATTATTTTGAAGGAATTTTTTGTTTTACATGCAAGTTATTTTAGGTAAATATTTTAATATGAATGAACCTGATATTAATATTGATGTAGTGAATGTTCGGATATGGTGTTTATTACATGTAACAGTGAAACAGAAATAGAATGCAGAAATTTTAAGTTTTTATTGTACGTGAAGTGTTTTTATGCCTAATGTTAATAGTCATGTGATTCAGAAATTTAAGATACTGTGCAGTACAATATATTTGAAGGTTGTACGGCTTTTAATAAAGATAAAGTATAATTTGACAAAAATACAATGGCAAGTTGAAAACTTTACAACAGAATATAAATACTGTAGTTAAAGCCAAATTAATGATAGCTAATCCTAGACTTTAATGTTTTTATTGCCTTCTCAGCCATAGCCATTCCTACATTTCCTTTGTGATGCTTAAATACATCTTCTGCTACTGGATTTCCTAAATCTTTATTGTGCCTCTCATTAATATGTTTTGAAGTCTTAGCTTAAATTTTCCTTTTGTTTTACGTATATAAAACATAAGCCACACTGATAATATATAGCACGGTTTTAGAATTATATGTAAAATATTAGAAAATCATGCTATAAATACTTTCCATTTTCCTAACTACATACTTACAAACATTACAAGTATTACATTGAAAAGTACCAAGTGGTGGAGAATTGTTTAACTTTTTATTCTCTCTCTTTCATAGTAATTGCAGACTAGCATAGCCCTATTACTTCTTTCTTATATGAGAATAGTAGTCTAAAATTCTGATCCCTTAACTGTTCATCCTCTAATATTTTCCTATGTTTACACAACAAATTTCCATAATATTACTAAAAAAAAATCCACATCCTGTTACACAGTATATCACCTATTTATTTATTAATTTTACATTTGTTTACCAGGAAAGTCCAACTTGGAACAAACCAATTTTCAGTGGAGGTCCAGGGAGAAACGCTCCAGACGCATGTCTTTATAATGCCACATTCCTCTAAATATGTCCTAATTATTTCACTGGAATAATTTCATTCATCAAAGATCTTAGTCATGCTTTCAGATCCCACTAAAAACAACTATTGCCATCCAGGAAATTATTACCTGCCATTTTCCTTCCTATGTATCTTTGTTTGTATACGGTTGTTTTTACCAAAGAATGTCATATCCAAAAAAATAATTTCCTTAGTACTCGCTCTTTTCCTGAACAAGCTAGTGTATAGCAACAAATTCCTTTAGATGTGAAAAATGAGAATAATATACATAGAGGTTTACTTAGGAAAGAAGCAAAGCTTATATTAAAATGTTAATACATTAAAACCAGTAGATTAAATAATGAATTATATTGAGTCATATCCTATATATTCATTGTGCAGTTTAATATACATTTTGATTTTTTAGGTGCTATTTTTTAAATGTTGCATTTGTAGGTTTTTGATTGAAAAAATCATATGACAGATATCAGTTAATCTTGTTTTTAAATTAGTTGGTAATAGTTCATGTTTTAGTCGGTCTTTAAAGGCATGTTGATGCAGCACCAGACAAGTGGTTTTACCATTCACCCAGTGTTGTTTGATCTAATTATTATTTTTAAGTCCTACAGTATTATGGACAACTCGCCAATAATCATACTAAGTCTTTGTTACCCATGCATTAATTGGACAAACAGTTTTTATTGGTAACACTTATGAAACGCACTTTCTGGAGATAAATTATTACAGTTTTATATAATGTATTACTATACCAGCACGTAACGTGACAATACTTGACTGTGTACTGGCCAATTCAGATGAGATAATTAGAAATGCTAAAAGTGTTATAACCATTAGGTAGAGCTGATCACAACAGCATTAAGTTTGACATAGTATCTGAAGTTACTGGAAAAAAGGAAAGTTACTTTCCTATGATGTGCGAAAGTTAGATGTAAATAAGTTAAAAAAAGCTGTGGTTGGAATGAGTTTTATATAGCTTGTTTTATATATTTAGAAGATGTGCAAGTAAAATAAAGGGAAGATGCAACTCCAAACCCTGGTGGGATAAACACTTTAAGAAACTCTTCAGTAAAAGAGAATAATGTATAATCTGTATCAAAATAATAGCGGAGTTACTATGTCTAGATCCAAAAATGTCATCGTCCCCCTTTACTAAACCCTTATTAGGCCAATAATTAAGTATAATACCCCCTTTGACATGTATGTGTCCAGACACATGAAATGGCTGGAATACCTACAGAGATACCTTACTAAAAGGATACAATATCTAACCAATATGTCTCACAGGGCCTCCTCAAAACCCTGTCAATATACTCCATATCCTGCAGACTGCTAAGAAGTGACCTTTGTCTGGCATTAAAGGCATTCTCTGACCCTATAGTGATGTACTTACTGCCCATCAGCAAGAAAATGGCATCAGAAATACTCTGTCCAGGGATCTAAATCTCTTCTGCAGCAGCAACAGAATGGTTTAGAGGGGCAGGTATATCTCGCAGAGATTACCACTGCTCTGGAACAAACTCCTTTCCAGTGCAAAACAAAGCTCATCTCTGTCCATGTGCAAGTGCAAGGTTTTAGGCCTTTTTTCGTTTTTTTGGCACATGGCATTTCGAGTGCCAACATTTAAATAGGAAACCAAATCTGTAGCTACCTTAACAATGTAAGTTTTGTTGCAGCTTGAATAGCAGTAATGCGTGAAGGCAGAATTTTCTGGGAACTTTCTGAAGTAAGAAGGCCTAAATACTGTAGTTGTGCTTTCCACAACTGCAGTTTTGCCTTATTAACCTTGACCCCTAGTTCTGCTAATTTAGAAGAATAACTTATTGGTAGCTAGAATAAGAATTAGAAGCTAAAAGCAAATCATAAGCATAATGTATTGGAGAAAAGAGTAGATTTATTCTACATATCCTTGAGGTAACCTGGTCCATATATATTGTCTCCCTCTGTAAGTAAAGGCAAACAAATATTGACTGGGTGAATAGGAATAGAGAAGAAAGCAGATCAGAAAAGGTGGTATCTGTTGGAGGAATAGAGATTAGTACAGTAGTTGGATTAGGTACTACATGAAAAGTTGGCACTACTATTGCATTGGTTGCTCTTAAATCTTGTATAGATCTGTAGGTGCCATTGCCTGGTTTCTTAACCAGTAAAATACATGTATTACATGGGCTTCTAGTAGGAACTATTATTCCTTGCCGAAGTAACACAGAAATGACAGATTCAATTCCTCTCTGTGCCTCTTCTAAGGGGTACTAGACTACCATTGGTAGAGATTCATAAGGCTTTAAAGTAACCTTAACTTGTTCTTTATACTTTGAGTCCTACCTCATTGTCTACAGCTGTGGGGGAGCAGCTTCAAGTCCCTCAAAATCAGTTATATTAGAAGTCTGTTCCAATCTAAGTATTGCCTAGAGTGCAACTTCATATGAGCAAATATCGACTGAATACAAACCCAGGGGAAAGGTTCAGTCGAGATGTCTAAAAACAACTTCATCCAGAGTGCAAAGCAAAGTACATCATAATTTACACAACAAATCTCTATCTAAAAAAATTAAAGGGTCAGAATGTCTTACAATAAAGGCATGCCAATCTTGCAATGGACCTCTTCAGATTGGGACAGACTGTCTTTGGATGATTCAGTGGAATCCCACACCTCAAACAAATTTTGTTAAGTGGGAGGCTTTTCCTGTTCGATGAAGTTATCATAGATTGAGTTGTTCCTGTGTCAATAAAGAAATGAAGACTAGAATTGTACACTGTAATGTTAACAAAAGGACCTTCCAGGTCTACTGGTACCAAGGGAAATAGCTGTCTCTCCTGTTCGTGGCTGTCCTATTGATCCTGCTGCCACATTGATGGATGCCAAGCAGTGCTCCAGGTTGGAAGCTGTCTCTCCACTGGCTGTGGGGCTTGGACTTTGCTTTGAACTGACTTGTAGGCTGAAAGGATGGATTTGTTGGTTGAAAAAAGGGACACTAATTATTAGCCGCAGTTAAAACAAGGGCTGATACTTGCCCCATGTTGCTGGATTGAAAGGTGAAGTAGGAGGTTAAAAGTTTTGCAGAAATTGTCCTGGGGCTTTTTGTTGGAAGAATCTCAATCTACCTCTGCCTCCCTCATTTCTCCTGCCATGCCCCCATCTCTTGAATAAATGTCAGATTGTCAAAGCTGGATATCCACTAATTTCTTTTGTTGTTTTTATCTTCACTGACTGTTATCTGCTACATATTGTGCTAGGTTAACAATTTCATGTATGACTAAACTGGGCAATTTAAACAAACTTTTTTTTTTTATCTGATCTCCTGTAAGTGGTAATAAGCCTTCGCCAAATGCTGCTCACTCGCTGGTTCTGGATGCCATGCAAATCCTGAAATGCATCTATTATCAGCTGCAGGAATGCATCAATAGATGCATTTTCCTTATGCACAGTAGCTTTGACTCCAGTTATTGCTTTAGCAGACCCAGCTGTCAAGATGTCAAAAATGTTTTTTTTTTTTAATTTTCCTTTGTATAGAGAATTAGATTTTGGACCATTTGCTATAAAGGTTCTTAAAAAGTGTGATGCATGAGAATAACCGATTCCAGGGATCTCTCAGATTTTCATCTTTCCTTTATCAAGTTTGCCAAGAGATTTAATGCTACCGCCACAATTTTCTTTAAAAAGCAAAAAAGTTCCAAAAAGAAAGGAGACCCCATCCCCACCCAACCCTGAACAAAGAACAGTCTAATAAGTCTGATGAGCTATATAGAAACTTCCTTCTCACTATCCTTGACAAAGCATAAATTGTTCCAGAAATTCTGAACCTCCGTTTCTCTCCAGCATGGTTATAGATGGCAGAGGGAGTCTCTCCTTCCTTTTTGAGGGATTCCTCCCCATCCCGCAAATCAAACTTCTCTTATCCCCCATCATTAAGCATCTACTGTCTTAGGGTGATAGAAGCAGTCCCTCCTCTTCAGTTAAAAGGGTTTTACTCAAGAATGTTTCTGGTACCAAAGAAAAAAGCAAGATTCTTGGAGACTAGTTCTGGACTTTTCCTTTCCAGTATCAAAGTTCAAAATATTATTCCTTCACAGATTATCCCTTATTCCTCACTTGAGTTTTCTGATGATCATAGATTTAAAAAATGCATGTCATCCCATTCCTATGGATCTAGATGTTTCTTAATGTTTTCTGTATCTGGATCTCATTATCAGTTTTGTTTTTGACATCTTGACAGCTGGGTCTGCTAGAACATTAGGTGGAGTTAAAGCTTTTGTACAGAAGGAAAATGCATCTATTGATGCATTCCTGCAGCTCACAATAGATGCATTTGAGGATTTTTCAGGGCATCCAGAACCTACTGAAGGCAAATGCCAGTGGGCAGTCAGCAGTATTTTCGTATGGTCTATCAACTGCTCCAGTGGTATTCACTAAGTGTCTAGCTACTGTAGTAGCCTATTACAGATTGCAAGGTATTTGCATTTTTCCTTATTTGGATGCCTTTCTTATCTTAGCAGAGTCTTTTTCAAAGTGTCAGAAATCCCTCACTTGGGTAAGGGATCTCCTACACTGACTTGGGTTCCAGGAAAACATACGAAAATCTTGTCTGACTTCTCACAGGATTGTTTTCCTGGGGTGTCTGCTGAACACCTCACTTCAAAGAGCTTTTCTTACTCAGAAACAAGTAGATCTGTGTCTAGATCTTTTCCTAATTTTTTTTCCACTCAAATTACTATCTCTGCCAGGGAATTTCTCAGGATTTATGGATTCCATGGCTTCTATGATTCTCATGATCCCTCTTGCAAGGCTCTACATGAGGAAAAATCCAACGGTACTTGAAAATCTGTAGGTTCTGGCATTAACATCCCATGACATTCCAGATCCCAGTTTTGGGGTTTGAGAAAAGGGAAAGTTATTGATGGAGACACCACATTTGTTAGAATCTAGGTCTCCTGTTCTCTCTTCCAGCTCCAGCACTCACTGTCACAACAGACATTTCAGACTTTGCTTGGAAATCTGTGTCTATAGGGATAAAAGTTCAGAATCTTTGGAACAGAAAAGACAGACCAAAAAAAACACAAACATAAGATATGTTAGCACTTGTAAATGCTATCAATTCTGTTACTGTGGTCTCTGGTTCCTCTACAAGTGTTTACAGATAACACCATGATGATGTGGTACGCAAAAAAGTAAGGGGAACCAGATCTTACCCTCTGTGCAGATTAGTCATGGTAGTCCTGGATATTGCTTTTCAGCACAAGCTCTCTCAACAGTTATTTTGTATCAAGCAGAGCAGGACCAGGACAGATAGTCACAAATGGAAGCTGAATCGGGATCTTCCAAAAATTGATCCAGCTGTGGGGAACACCTTAAATAGATCTTTTTGCCTCCACTCACAACAATCAGTTGACAAATTTCTGTTTCAAGAGTCCATTCAAGAAGGCCTGGAAGACAAGTGATTTTTCTTTTCTTCGAACAGGAATATTTCTTTACTTTTTTCCACCATTTCTACTAATTTCCAGGGTTATTCTTGCTTTTGATGGGAAAAAAAAGAAATGCTGTAAGCAATTCATTCTTAAGAAAAAACTTAACTGTTGGGCAGATGATTGCATATATTGCTGCAGATGCTACTCTCTCCTGATTTGGAGCAGGTAGATTTTGGACTGCTTAATGCTTTAGAACTGAAGGAAAAAATGGCAAGCCCATGGGCCTGGTAGTCTTGTGAGGGGTTTTACTCTTTACATTAAAGGGAGTGGCTTTGGATAAAGGGTCCTCCTTTGTGATTCAGGCCTTTGAGGCCAGACCTTTTGAGAGGAGGCTTCAGGGCCAGTGCTGGCTTCACCCTCACAGATGAAGATTTGGCCATTAGTTACTTACTGGGATACAAGATTATAGGCTAGAGTTTGTCTCTGAGATGGGACTACATTTTTCCTCCAGGGTTTAAATCGGTTCTAATCCTGTCTGTATCAACTTGGCATTGCTCAGTGCTAGGATTCTTAATAAAAAAAAGTTTCTGACATTCAGGTCTTTCCATAATCTTGACTACATAATGCATCTGTATAATTACTGAAACTTGGTTTCAGTGTAATGAGAACACTTCCTCTTTTCTTAGGTTTGGCACTTGCTATTCACTCAGATGGTATGGTGCAAGTGGGATCTGTCTGTATTCATTCTCAATCTCTTTAACTCATGGGAAATTCAGCTTGACAACAACTTTGAACTTTTATTTATTGTTTATTTATTTCTCTGTGCTTACCAGGAAAGTCCAGTTGGGTAATGCCTATTTTCAGTGGAGGTCTGGGGAGAAAAGCTGCATTTGCTTACATTGCATTATACAGAGTTCCAGATAAACACAAGTTGTTACGTTTCTACTTACATTATAACCAGCACAGGTAACCAAAAACTAAGGGCAATGCTACTCAACGCCAGAAGTCTCAACCTCAAAATGCACACACTCGAGGCTCTCCTCAGCATGGAGAAAAATTGATGTTTGTGCAGTGATGGAAACCTGGTTCAAGGCTCAAGAGAGCACCCCAGCACTGCCAGGTTACAATTCATATCATACCTTCCGGCCTCAGTTACCGGATCGCAGTAGAAAGCTCGGAGGTGTATCCATATTCATCAAGGATACCCATATCTCCAGGTTAGTAGCACAGCATGATGCCCCAGAGATCATCCATGCGCAACTATCAGCAGGCAAAACCACATTTCAAGTCGTAGCCGGTTATAGATCGCCCACCATGTCCCAAGATGCTCACTCTGAATTCCTTGAGACATTGGAAAATATAAAGGTCCTACCCAACACAATAATCTTGGGTGATTTCAACTACCCTGGTATAGACTGGGTGAACTACCAATGTTCCAACTCCTATGCTCAGCGATTCATAGAATTTATAAATTCAAATGCCCTTGAACAGCTAGTATGTTCTCCCACTAGAGGGGACAGCATATTGGATTTAATCATCACAAATATGGGCGCCCATTGTACCACACCCATTATCACCCCCTCCTTGGTCAGATCCGACCACAAACTGATAACCCTGGACATCCTCACTCCTCCACCTCCCCCAATCAAAGAAACCATAGTCAAAAACCTTTCCAAAACAAACTTCAAACTACTTGCATCCAAAGTGGAAAGCTTCACTATTCCCATGCAGAAGGATAATGATATCCAGGATGCAGAATCCTACACCAAGGCACTCTATATGCATCTTCAGGATTGCATGGACCGTGCTATCCCAAATAAAACCAAGACTCCTTCCTCAAGCAAGAAGAAACCAGTCTGGTGGACCCCAGCCATAAGCAAACTTTACAATAAAAGGAAGAGACTTATACAAAAAAAGGTCAAATCTCAAGTAGAAAAATCATCCCTGATAAGCATTAGTAAGAAATTGAGGGCACTCATCAAGTCAACTAAAGCTAATTTTGAAAAGAAAGTTGCCAAGGATACCAAGGATAACCATAAGGCCTTCTATGGCTACGTCAAAAACCTAAATGGCAAAGCTCAGGTCTGTTCTGAGCTAGTACAAAATGGAACAAAATACATTGACCCTTCTGACATTGCCAACATCTTGGCTGATGGGTTCAGTGCAAATCCCCCCCCTCACCACCTACAGGGCCTATTACCATTCTAGGGAATTGTGTAAGTCCAATTATTACTGATACGTTGGTTAACAAGACTCTATCTAAAGCTAAAAACACTGCCTCCATGGGACCAGATGGTGTCCCAGGCTGTGCCATACGCGAGCTCCAAAAGGAATTAACCCTGCATCTTAATACCCTGTTCAGTCTCAGCCTCTCCACAGGATATGTGCCCATAGAATGGCGCACTGCAATAGTGGTCCCGCTACACAAGGGTGGGGCCACAACTGACCCTGGGAACTACCGACCAATAAGCCTGACCAGCCTGATCTGTAAGGCTATGGAGTGAATCATTATGGAACTCATAAATGGAGAGATTGGGAACCTCCAGTCGCTGGACCCCACACAGTTTGGCTTCGTCAAGGGCAGATCATGCCTCCTGAACCTGGTGGATTTCTTTGAGACAGTTACTCAGGCTATAGATAAGGGAAAGGAGGTACACACGGCTTACCTTGACCTTGCTAAAGCATTTGACACCATTCCCCATTCAGGTATTATTGATAAGCCTGGGCATAAACCCTTACGTCACAAGATGGATCGCAAACTGGCTCTCAGACAGATCCCATAAAGTAAGAGTAGCGGGATTTATGTCCGTATCCAGACCAGTAATGAGTGGTGTGCCTCAGGGCTCTGTCCTGGGGCCCCTCCTGTTTGGCATATACTTCTCAGAAGTACAGGCAAGCACAGAAGGGCTGTGGCTGACTAAGTTTGCAGATGACTGCAAACTGGGTGCTATAATAGAGTCTCCGGCCGACATGGAGATCCTCCAGAAGGGCCTAAATGAGATTGATGCATGGTGTCAAAGCCATGGTCTCAAGCTAAATGCAAAAAAATGCGTAGTAATCCCCTTTGGAAAAAACAGAGTAACCGCAAACTACAACATAGGAGGCAATCCCCTGAAATCTGAAGAAGAAATAAGGGATCTAGGGACCCAAGTAGATAGTCAGCTTTCCTTTGATAACCATGTTGCCAAAGTGGTTAGAAAATCCTTCTATGTGACCCATCTGATCACGAAAGGGTTCGCATCAAGATCTAAGAATGTAATGGTGCCCCTCTACTCTTCCCTCATCAGACCCATTATTGAGTACAATGCACCAATTGGAATGTGCCTGGCTAGACATCTCCAGCAGCTGGAGAGACCACAAAGGTACCTAACCAAGAGGATTACTGGCCTCAAACAGTTGCCCTATGCAGCACGATTGAAAACGCTAAGACTGTTCTCTGTTGCATACCGCTTTCTCATAGGCGATCTCTGTCTAACGTACAGAGCCATGTCCAACCCAGAATTGTTGAACATGCTCCATCTTAGTAAAACCAAATCTACTCGAGCTACACGCTCTAGGGATATAAACCTCAACACAACAATGAATAGAACATGCTGGAGGGATAGATTCCCTTCGCAGAGACTTCCCTTACTATGGAACAGGGTCCCGATCTACATAAGATAGAGCCCCTCACTATCACTCTTCAAGAGGAACCTTGATGAGTGGATGGGTAACAGAAAGTTCACACCGGGGATCACACCAACAGCACTACTAGATAGGGGCTAAGGGTACTAGCTGCTAGTACAAGGGTCTAGGGAACTACTAAAGGGGCGGTGAATACCGCACAACGTGGCTGGGCTAATATATGCCTTCGGGCAGATAGCCCAGTACCAACCTATGAACCTATTTATACACATACAGTAGGTCCATTTATACATTCTAAGATTTGGCAGAGGTAGAATTTACTTGCAACTTAGTGGATTGCACAGGCAGCATTTATGTATAAAAATTCTTTTGACCTGTCAGTGAGAGGTTGAGAGTATTCTGTTTAAGGAGAGTATTTGGAGGTTGTGTCATATGGTGAGCACAAAATCTTAAACCTGGTGATGAGCATGTGCAGGACCAGGACTGGTTAAGATGTTGTTTAATCTATGGTTTAACACTATTAAGTTTGTTTGAGAGTTTTATTTGTGTGGTGATAAGATAGTACTCCAGTACTCCACTGGGAGTAGAGCAGGTATCTTGCACCATTGTTTGACTTATTTTTGAGTAAAACTATAGACATACTTGCCTGTTTCTTTAGAAGCTGAGCTAATGGTCTTGGATAGCATGGTCCCAAAAATCAAGACCAGTTATGTCGTTCCAACTATAGAACCCCTCGTAAGTCTTCCACTGACCATGACACCTGTGTCAACCAGATGGAATCCTTACCTGTTGAACCTAATGCAATCATCCTAGATGACTGTCAACTGCTTGTCCCTTAACTGCCAAATGTATACAGCACCAATTATGTGCAGTTGTTACTACTTACTCTGCAGAAGAAGTTGTGCCTCCTCCAACAACCATTTCTAATTTCCTTCATCTCATTCTTACAAATGAAGCCTCAGCCTGCTGTGCACCCAACATCTTCCCTTCCATGATTTAATCAGATCATCAGGCTGTCACGTTATGTTAAGAATCCAGTCCATGACTTCATCCAACCCCATTGTATTTAAGGATTTCTCTAACAGCAACTGACAAGTGCTCTACAGTTTGACAATCAGCACATCAGATGTTTTAGAACGTGAGAAGAGGGGCCAAAGTATTCAACATACGATCCCCTTAAGAGTTAACTGCATTAATAAATTTGGTACATTTTTCACATGAAAGACAAGCCATTCAGTGGGAAAAGGCAAATCCGAGTACAGTGCAAACTTAAGCTAGTTAAATATGCAGGCTGTTACACTGTACAGCGTTCATTCCTCCTGTGTAGTTATACCAAAGGGTAGATCACAGTAACCACTAAATATTCCTGTATGCAGAACAAAACCTTTACCTGAGTGTATGTCTGAAGTCTAATAAGCTTGTCGGAGAGAATCTGTCTTTTTCAGAAGGATAGTCTTAGGATTGTTTGATTTGGCTTGGAAATTGAAGAAGTTTTAGATGGTGAAGGATTTGCAAACCAGGATGGAGGAGAATTTTACTTTAGATATTTGGGGAGTGTCCATGTTTGTATTGTCTTTTTATTATACTGGGTCAAATATGTTTGCTGCATCCACTGCAAACAGCTGTCTGGTTGCCTTTCATGGACGATTCTCCAGGCTCCACATTGATGTAGGAAGATTGTCTTCTGTAACCCTGAGTAGTTAACCTGTGAGCCACTTCTACAGTTTGCATATCGCAATTTGACCCCATTTCTCTAAGCTGAGTGTGTTGTTTCAAGTCGTATATTCAGTTGTTTTCTGGTTACTAGTGTATGGGTAGATGTTATCCTACTGGATGTAGCCCAAAAAGAGGACTGGTAAAAGGAACTGGCTGTGGTAGCTGAGGGGTGACTTTATGGATCATATTGCACAAATGCCATATGTCATCTGCAGTGGAAGTCTTAATTTGTTGGGATATATACTATCAGAGAAATGCTGCTCCTTTGTGTGTTGACACCGAAAGGTGGTCTTGAGAGACCAATGTAGGTGACATGCTGGGGAGTTGAATAAGGCATGTGGTCCTTTTGATATTTCTGAAACTGGTATCCATGCTGGTTCCAGAGTTTGGAATCCTCGTCTCTAAGTAATGGGGGGGTGCCACCTCTCCTTCCATTTTCGATGAACAGCAGCTCTGAACTGCCATGTCATCTGGACAGCTTAGGCTGTCGTCCGTTGCTATAAGAATTGGGAGCTGGGGCATTGACATGCAGGTGGTGTTCCTCTATGTTATGAATTCTATAGAAACCATAATGGGGTCAGTTTTGTACTACTACACTGAGTGCCTTACACAATTTGAATTGCTTTCTAACTTTTTAGAAATGAGACTATATTGTGATCCATGTAAATTCTCTATAAATATCTGTGTAGATCTCAGAAGGCTTATTCTCAGAAGAAGCTACGCCAAGCTGTACTGAATGATGGACAAGATGTGGGAAACAAGCGAAAAAAGAAAAAAGCCAAGGAGGATCTTCTTCCTGAACTCTCCCGAATTGATGTAGAAGAGGTGAGTCAAATCAGAAAGAGCTGGCAGACAGTAGTAGTATTTTTCTCTCTACATAAACAACAATGCATAGCCAGTGAAGACCAACAGTACTGAAGCACTATTTGATTTTCAAGTCATTTATAAGTGACATTATGCAGTTCTTATGTAGTGGTAAGGTGCCCCTACTTAATTGAGTCTCTAGCACTAAAGCACACAAAAGTGCTGCCTAACCCGTACCTTCGGAACATGTTTATACCATAAGGTCACTTTATGAACCTTGATAGAACTATACATTACTTTCAATTTGAGTTATTTTTAAGATTATTCTTGGAGCAGTCAAACTGAAATGGTATCTGTTTATCTATGCCTAGTTCATCATAACCTAACCATGTGAAAGCAATGAATTTGTTTTTAGTCAGGATTTCCACTGATTATCAGTGATTTACAGGGGACCAGAGGAGAGATAGTGATGGACCAGATTTCTGAGTATCACTTGCACATGAAGCATGACTATTCTTACACTGGAAGTGATACTGGAAATGGTAACTTTTGGCAACTCCTTGCTGCATATTTGTAGTTATGTACTACATACAGAAATGGAAAAGGCTTGCTACAAAATCCATTAAGTGACACCCTTCTGGCACAGTGACCTACTGTATGCATGCAGTGTTTTTGACGCAGGTGCTGGAAGAGTATTGGGCAAAGAAAACGTGATAAACCATTGTATGGTGCCCTGTTATTTTTAACACACACAATATCTTCCATGGTTTTAGTGGAAATGGCCATACAGGATGCCAGTTTGTGGCTGAAACCTAGTACATGAATTAAGCCTCGAGGTTAGAATGTTGTGATATGTTGTGGAAAAGCAGAAGGACGTGAGTTATGACCTTCTAATGGCACATTACTGTTGGTGAAATAAGACATAAAATGCTGGTATTGTAATTGACTAGTTCGTATAAATTTCTCAGACTAGTAAAACAATTGCCATTGGAGGTAGCATTACTTCAGGTGGTGCATCATCTGAACTAGATAGATATCTAAAAAGCAGTTACATCCTTTGTTACTGTCTCACAAAATAACTTGAACTGTCATTATTTTTGACCAATCGCTAGGATGTATGGAGACATTGAAGCTATCACTAACCAATAGTCTACAAGAATAATTAGAAGCTGTGAAAAGGACCTTGACCTTTGAAATGTAGAGCTTGTGGGGAGTTCTTCTTAACTTTTGAAAATGTCTTACTGCCTTGTTATTCTTTCTCTGAAATGGCTTCTAATGCAAGCCACATTATTCTAAACTGAATGTTTCGGCAAACTGCTGACAACTTATGGAGGAGTTGCCATTGTGGTATAGGAATACATTATTTGCTTGATGGCAGAAGGAGATAAGGCTAATCTTCCATTTAAGTACATTTAGTAGTATACCTCTTTCTCTGTCCACCTCATGTCCTTTTGAATTGCTCCTTGGACTCGATCTCCATCACCCATTCGGTCTATTTATTCCCTGAGTCTGCAGCCCTCTCCTTGATTAAGTACAGATTCTGTAGTTGCAGACAGATTCTTCTTCTGGTTGGATTCAGTGCTAACAAATTGTAGTCTTAGATTCTACTATCCCCACCTGACAACCATGCTGATAAATTTTGATATTACGTAAGTGGGGTGCAGCTGGATGTCATAGAAGCACACATCAGCCAGGTATTCACATGGATCTGTGCTCACTACTGTCAGTTAAGCAGCACTGACGATGCACCTTATTTTTGAGGATACTTTGACTCTGAGAAGGAAAGTACCACCAACCAGTTACCAAAAGGGATGTATGGAATATGGTGTTCTAGGGATCATTGGACTGGTGTCAGTTGCAAAACTGAAACAAACTACCCAGAAACTGATTAAAAAAAAACCTAATCCAACATTTCAGTGGAGGGTAAAAGCCTAATCCAACATTTCAGTGGAGGGTAAGCAGTATGTGTGAAAGATCTTTTATGTGAATGCCAGTGACATAAAATAATGCAAAGCTGCATGGAAATACAACGCATAGCTAAAGGGCATCAGTCAAGATAAGATAGTGTTTATAAATAACTCCTGTCTTTATCAAGGCATAATTATTAATATAAATAAATATTCGTATTGAAAATAATTCCTCTAATAATTGTCAGACAACAGATGTAAACCAGCTGTAACGCTTCGCAGTGTTTTTTAGAATTGTTAGCTCAGCTATTTGCTAGGAAAAAAATAGAATGGAAAGGTCACAGCAGCCTGGAACAAGGGTCACACACTGACGCACTCTGATGTATTGTAACAGCAGTGAATGGCTCTTCTATTAGAAGTTGTATAAAACATGTATTATTCAGTATTTTTTGTATTTGTATCAAAATATTCCTAAAACGTGTGCATAAAGAATAAACAATGTAAAATACATGGCTCTGTAAAATGTACATATATGCTACAAACATCAAATAATAAGAAAATGTACATTATTCTATTCCATACGTTGTCTGTAGAATGAATGACAGGAGCAGATGTGGTACCTTACACATACATGCTGCAGATTTTTATATGAAGTTTCTATTAAGCTTTTGTATTACTTTGTAAGTTGCAAACGTTCATTAATTCTGAATTATCAACAGTAATAATGATGTAAATATTAACTGCATCTGTAACAACAATAAATAGTCTTTCTCATTAGAAATGTTAGACAATTAATAAGTAAGAAAATACGGTGATAAAGCTGAAGCAAGAAATACTTATGTCTGTACTTGTCATCAAAAAAGGAAAACCTGTTAGCAATTTGAAAATAGCTGCATCCATGACCGGATTAGGACACAGTGTATGTCTAAAGAGGCAGGACTGCATCTGTCAAAACAAAGTATAAAGTGCTGTACTTACTTGGTGTCTTTGTCAGTCCGATACACGAAAGATGAACTGTACTGACCCAACTGGAAATGCCTTGCTTGCTGATCATTTATCTTTCTTGTTCTTCTAGCTGCCTGTACTTATTTTTTTTTTCTCGTAGGTGCATGTAGATACTTGATGTGTCATTTATTCTCCTAATTAGAACCCTCAGATATGCTAAGCATGTCATTCTTTTTAGTAGTCCTTAGTTCTGGCACTGCAGGAGTAAGGGCTTGTCCAAATCACAAGATATTAAACAAATGGAATACCTAGTATTTGGCACAGGGATGCCTTGCACACCACCAAAACCTATCAACAGTGCCTTTTATATAGTGAGCAGTACAGGCAGTTCTAGAAATTGTTTGCCAGCATAATTATGACTTATGAAATTTTCTAGCATATTTGTCTGTGATTTATGAAATTTGCTGGTTTCCTAATTGCATTAATAGTAAAGTTTTCTGTGGAAGGGATTTATAGTAGGATATAAAAATTCTGATGAAAAAAGAAGAAATTAAGGCTGCGAACAGACTGCGTCTTCTGTCACCATCATTCCTAATGATGCCCTTTCTCTTGAGTCTGCAGCAAATCTTTTACCATAAACAGCAGAGGGTAGAGCAGATGTTTCCACACAGATATAACAGAGAGCAGAGGTTCCAACATAAAAGGCAGAGTCTTTGTTGTGACCTGCTTCAGCGGTGGTAGACTCCAATGGCTCTGAAGGATCCTCTCCCCAAAACTTCTTGTGCTCAGTTGTAAAGAGAAAATATAGGAAGCTGTACATGCCCCTGCATTACTGAACATGGCTCATTATCAGACCACATGGTCACCAAGTTGGTCTAAAGGAACTTATTTATTTGTTTATATTTGTTTACTAGGGTAGTGCATTGATCAATATTGACCAATTTCAGGCTCAGCCTGGGAGAAATACAAATTATTTCACAAGCACAAAATACAGAAATGTAAACAATAACTGAGTTGATGTCCTTCCATATCACTGTTGCAGTATTCTTTACAAAAAGAGATTCCCTGCCAAGGGTAGCCCAACATTCAGCCAGTATACCAAAGCCTTAGGATTTTATATACTTTGAACTTTACACGTATGCTCCCTGCTCAAGGCATAGGGCATGATGGTGACATAAGGGCATACATACCTCAGAAATTCTTTGCCGCCAGTCTGAACACCATCACTGATTGCTGGTCTGATTGCTCCTTTATCTTTGCTGGTTACCAAGATATTTTTCAGATAAGTGCCCCATTGGGGTTTCTTCTTTAGATGAAGAACAGATTGAAAAAAGTGAGCCTTGGGAGGAGGCCTGGGGTTCCAGCATGGAAATGGTCTGCATCCTGCAACCGAGAAACACATGATCCTGAAAAGGAACCGGGACTGGTTTCTGAAAATTTGTTGCAAACCCCAGTCTTTGTAAAAGGCAAACGGTATATTGGAGGTGCTGAAGTAAGATCGCACGGGAAGGAAGCTTGAATGAGCAGGTCATCCAGATAAGGAAAGATTTGAGTCCCTCTCACTCTGCAAAAGGCAATCACAGGAGTGAGGCATTTGGTAAATACCCTTGGGGCAGTACAAAGGCCAAAGGGCAAAGCAAGCAACTCAAAATGCAAGGAAGAGGCACAGAAATGCAAAAACTTCCTGAAAAGAGGATGAATTCTGATGTGAAGATAAGCATCCTTGAGGTCCAGGGAGATCAAGAAAACCTGCAGAAAAGGAAGAGGAAACAACTGTTTGAAGAGATAACTTCTGGAAGGAAGGGACCTTGAGAAAGGTGTTGAGCTGAGAAAGGTCCAGAAAGGGTGTTCAGATGCCTTCCTTCTTGGGAACAAAAGAAACATTCTGGAATAAAACCCTTTCCCTTCCTGGCAAGGGGGCACAGCTTGAATTAGGCCTTGTACCAAAAGGCCCTGAAGCAGTTCTAGGAAGAAAGGAAGCTGTTCCTGTGGAGGTTGAGGAATACCCAGAGAAGGAGGAATGGATTTCCCTACCGTTAAATATCCATGACGGATGATGGACAGAACCCAAGAGTCTTGAGTGATCCTTAACCACCTGGGAAGGGACAGGAAAAGACAAAGGGATAAGGAAACCTGACTCAAGAAAAGGGGAAGCAAAGTGTCAGAACCTGGCTTGTCTTTAAAAGGTGGCTTCTGAGAAGCCGGACTCTGAGTAGACTTAGCAGGAGGAACCTGCCTAGAACCCTTCTTACCTTTGGGAGGAGGGTAAGGCTTTCTGTAAACAAAGGCACATTTGGATGGATAATTCCTCTAGAACTTAGGGATAGGAGAGACAAAAATATGCTTTGATTCCTGCAAGGAATTACCTTTAACCTGAAGGGACTTAAAAAGACCTATGCTGTGGAACAAAATCCCTGTATATGTGAGGCAGAGCACCTCGCTGGCCTTGTTCAAGAGAAATCTTGAGCAATGGATGGGAGATCGCAGATATACCCCAGGGATTACCTCAGTGTCACTGCTCGACAGAGGCACAGCAAAATAATGGGTATAGTTCCCCATACTAAAGGGGTGGCGTAAGCCACAAAACGATGGGCTAGGCTTGTAAATGCCCTCGGGCAGATAGCCTAGTATGAACCTATGAACCTATAAGAAGTAGCAGCAGCAGAACCAAACGGGTATCAAGAGGAGCATCCAACAATTTAACCTTAATATCATCAGGCAAAGGCTTGAGGTGAAGCCAAGAGTGACGTCTCAAAACAGAACCAAAGGTAGCAGCCCTAGAGGGGAGGCATCAGCTGCAACATAACTACATTTAATCGAGTGGCAAGCTACCTGAGAAGTACAGCCCAATAAAAAGAGGGCTGCTGCCTTCCTTTCAGAATCAGGGAGGTCAGAGACTGCCGGGGAAGCCTGAGAAAGAATGGCTAAAACATACCTGGTGATATGGGTGTGGTAATAGCCAAAGTGGCAGCAGTACCCTAACCGTTCCATAGCTCCACTATCCTTGTCTGAAGGAAACAGTTTAGTAGATGGCAAAAGTTTGGTAAAAGTTTAGTGGGTTTGTTAGAAGAGACAGACATTATAGAAGGGTCAGCAGAAGGACATTTGTATAAGAACTTACAATCATCAGGCACCTTATAAAATCTATCTGGTTTCTTAGGGCCTGGAGGTTAAGAATCTGGGGCCACACAGACTGCTGAAAAGGTATCTAGAGGGGCAGCGAAGACTGGAGGTAAAGCAGATGGCTTAGGGGACTCCATCTGGAGGAGCTCATAATACCTCTTTTAAATGTCAGAAACCTGAGAACAGTCCTATTTAAAATATGCCATCATGCAAGAAATAGTATCCCCAAAGGAGAATTCTTCCAAGGGAGAATCTGGGCTAATAAAATCTTTCTCCTCAGAGCCCTAATCCAATGGAGAAAGGATTTTAGAGGAATATGCCAAAGATTCTTCCCCTGAATCCAAATTCTCTTCAGAGAAGTCCTGCTCTCTGTGCCTCGTAAGTGGGTAGAGGACAAATGGGGAGCAGGCACAGAAACTCCTTGGGGAGGCTTCAAGGCCATCAGTGCATTAAATAACTTCTGGGTAAAATCCTGCCATTCACACTGGTGATCTTCTGCAGCAGGGGAAACATGCTTGTTTTTTTGTTTTTTCTTTTGAGGAATATCTGCCCTAAATACCCTAGGAGGTTCTGATCCTTGTCTATACTCAACCAGCACAGTAGGAATCTCCTCCCAAAGTATCTGCAGTATCCCATCAGTCCCTCTAAAATAATCAGTTGAGGTTCCCCCCTCAACATTTGGAGAAGACGTTTGCAGAGCCTCCGTGGACGTGCGAGAAGGCAGATCCATGCTGGCCTCTGACAAGGTCATGGCAGAGGAATCAACCGAGCAATCCCCTGGACTTTCAACAGCCTAGAGAGAGATGTCTGGGAAGGTGGGACAGCAACTGAATCAGACCTGAGATTTTTTGGCTTTTTTCTTGGCAAGCATCTGACCTTCGGAACAGGAAGATTCCACCATAGCACCTTCCTCCAACAATGTAAGACATTGGTGGTTCTCCAGGTGAATGGACAAGGAGGAGAGATGACTAAGTAGAGTCTTAGAACAAACGCTTGGCAGATAGAACACTGTTTATGGTTGTGAGACACACCCAAACAGAAAAGAGACTGCTTGTGATGATCTTTATGGGGAATATACCTCCCACACTGACTTTCCCTTTCTGGATGACATGTAAACTCACAAAAAGTAAAGGAGAAAAAGATCCCTATCTGTAATTGATGACAGATATTCATATTTGTAATCATTTTCAAAAACTATTCACAAATTTGAGCAGTGTTATATTTATTCATTAAAGATCTCTGGGTTTGGCTGTTTCTAAGCAAACCACATCCTCCTGGATCTCTAAGGCCATTTCTTTTTGTTACTTCTTTCATGGAAAATGTCTTTCTGCCTCTGTAAAGGCTCATTTTACTAGGCCTATTGCTTCCTCTGGTGTTTTTTTTTCAAATAGTTGGCTACCAATTTCATCCGTGAGGCTGCTTGGTCCTCTGTCCATACTTTCACTAAGCATTACAAATTGGATGCTGTTTCCAGAGCTATCCTGCATTGGTTCCTTCAGGGATTCTCTGTGCCTTCCTCCTTCCAAGTTTCCGGCTGAGCTTTTATACTCTCCCTTTTGTAAAGAATACTACAACAGTGATATGGAGTTGTGTAAAATCTTATCATAACAGTAGATGTCCTTTTCTTCACTGTTGCAGTATTTGCTACATACCTCCTCACTCTTTGGGTCTACTCTTTTCCTTGTATCTTCCTGGCTTAGAATTCCTTTTATTTTTCTACTTCTGGATGCACATTTTTCTTCTAATCCCTAGGATTGTTGCTTCTCCTAGGGCAAGATATTAGAAAAATGGTAAGGGAAATAATTATATTTCAGGAAGGATTTGTAATTTGTGTTTGGAGCACAGGGGGGAATTCAGTAAAGCCTATACATTTTTTCCTTGTACACGTCTCATTGTGATGTGTACATGAGCGAGAACATTTTTTAGATTCAGTAAGTGCAGAAGCACATGCAAACAGGGAAACTTCTGTGCATTGCAAATTTCTGCTTAAGCAGGTGAATGTTGTACAAATGAGGCAGGTGGTGCAATCCAACAAGGTGAAAGGCATCTGTGTAGACTCAGTGTTCGTGGACATTTTCTGTGTACAGGAGTCTACACAGACAGAAGAGGATGTAAAAGTGCACAAATATGGACTTAACTCCTCAGAAAATAGTAGATCGCAAACATACATGTGCAAAACCTACATTGTAGATGTTTGTAAAAGGACAGGATATGTAAAATTGATAATAATTTTTTTTATAATGTACGCACGCTCCAACTTGTGCAAACATGATTAACAGAAAATAAAATTTTAAAATAACATCTATAATGTAGTTTTCACCAGTGTACTGTAGGACCTTGCATCAGGTCCATACAACGGTGCATTCGTGCTGTTACCCAGCTTACATGGCTAAGAACCGTTTAGTTTCCAGGCTGTCAGCACGAATATGTATGCACATGAGGTTCCTTTGTTGAATCACTAAAAGGAGTAACCATGTCTGCATATCAACTTTGTGTAAGCCCCTATATGGTTTTGATATTTCTACTGGATGTGGATGACATTGGGGGGTGTTGTGTTACTTTCAGGATTTTCTAGTGCTCAGCGCACGTGTTTGCGCGCTGCATAGGTTAGCGTATTTATGGAGACAGACTACTCATATGATAGTGATGATGTAGGCATCTGTCAAGTAAAACCAGATATAGTCAATTAATAATATATACTTTTGTATAAGCTATGCTGTGAGATTTGGCGTTTTGCGCCTCATTGCCCAATAAAGTTGGGCTTTTAAATCATGTCAGTTACATCCTAGGCAGGTGAACTGCATCATAATTAGCCAATCCCACATGCTGGACCTACAGCAGAACTGTATAAAGTATCCATACACCGTACATTCTCATTTTCCCTCAATTCTCTGAACCATTGGAGTAGAGACTTGGAAATTTTAACCGAGATGATGCTAGGGACTGCTGTAGCTGTTCTACATCTGTATGTGCTAGATGCTGAAGTCAATGCTGCTGGTGCTGCTGACAGTAGGCCTAGAGCAAGAAGAAGTGTGTTCAGGCCCAGGGTAAACTTCCAGGAGCTACATGAGCTGGAGACTGTAGAGCGCTACAGGGTGGACAGGGACATATTACAAGAGCTCAGTGAGCTCTGCCGCCCTCAACTCACAGTCAGAGCTAACAGAGGGAGACCCATCCCATTTTAGGATACTAGCTACAGGTACTTTTCAAAGACCAACTGGGGACATCATGGGGGTGTCAGAGGCATCTGCATCCAGGATAATCCACCAATTTCTTTATGCAATGCTCCCACATGTCGGTGAATACATATCTTTTCCCCTTGACCCTGAGGTGAGGGCTAGAAATATGCAATGCTTCTACCGTGTAGTACACTACCCTGAAGTACTGGGTACCATAGATTACACTCGTGTACACATCAAGGCACCACCTGGTGAGCAGGGTAGAATCTACATAAATCGCAAGGGATACCACTTCATCAACTGCCAAATCGTGTGCAATGTCCAGGAGATTATCATTAATTTGTGTGCTGGCAATCCTGGCAGTTATCATGACTCCTATATCTGGCACATATCACAGCTGTACAGGATGTTTGTTAGGGGGCAAATCCCAACAGTAAATGTGATAAGAACTCGGCAATGCAAAAATAACAAAAAAGCTGTTTATTCAAACAAAGCTTTCAGGTAAAACCCTACATCAGTGTATAAAAAGGCAGGACCCAACATCCTCACTTTATTTTACACACCGCCATCAATTAATCAATTACATATGCTAAACATTTAAAGAACCATAATATTCACATTAAATTTCAATATTTGATTGCCATATTAATACAAAAACATAAATAAAAAAGCTTATAACCAAAAACATTTCCTTAAAAACATATATATACATATGTATACACATATATGTGTAAAAAAAGGGTGTAAAAACTCTAATGAAAACTAATGTAAACACATTTGTTAGTGTTTCAGTACAGGCTTAATTGTTGTTACCAAACTCAAACCGGGGGAGAATAAGCATTCCTCCTAAGTATCCATTCTAATTCTTTATTTTCCAAACCATTATTTAAGTCCCCACCCCTGATACTATCAAATATCTGATCAATAACTCTAAACCTAAAATTATGTTCCACGCCATATTTGGTGACATGCTTAGCTAGGGAGTTAGTACTTATATTTCTTTTAATATCAGACATGTGTTCAGTAATCCTGTCTTTTAGCTTCCTCATTGATTTGCCAACATAGAAGGATGAACATTTTATATATGTGGCAAGATAAACTATATGTGAGGAATTATAAGTAGCAGGACAAGAAAACTTAAACACTTTACCAGTTAGTGGATGAGTAAATATCATAATTTTGTTTATGACCTCGCAACATGAACAATTATGGCATGGAATAGTACCAGAAAAACTATATTTATGCCTTGGAATATTATTATGAAAATCTTTATAGTACAGGTTTTGTTTAAGGCTTTGACAGTTTCGATACGAAAACCTGGGGTAATTGCCCACAAGCTTCTCTAACTCGGGTAAAGATGTTCGTATACGCCAGTTTGCTCTAATAATATTTTTAATGGCTGAAGAGGTTCTGTTGTATGTCATAACATATCTAATAACCTCATTCACAGCTGGTTGGATCTGAATATTAGTAGGCTGTTTAACCCCAAAACTAGGTCCAGCAGAGGTAGATCTCCGACTTAATACATTGTCTATTTCTTGATCAAGTTTGTTGCCATTGTATACCTTATCAAGGAACTCATGTTTAGTTTCATTCATCTGTAGGCGACATTTATTTATATCAGAATTTAATCTACTTATACGAATAAACTGACCCTTGCTAATCCCTTAAATGTTAAAACTATGTAGAAACCTGTTCGGATGGACAGGATTCTCATAAACAGTGGTTGGCATATTCTGACCATCAAAATCTATAGTAATATCCAGAAAGTTAGTACTGTCAACTGAGGAAATCATAGAAAACTTCAAAAATTATGTGCTGGAGTTTAGATATACTAAAAATTCATTTAGTGCAACATTATTTCCATGCCAAATAAAGAAAAGATCATCCACAAATCGTTTAAAACATGTTTTTTGGGGGACATTCCACATAGCCATTTACTGGGGGGATGTTGGCTATGCCCTGGTACCGTGGATGATAACACCCATAAGAAATGCACACACACCTATGGAAGAACGCTATAATGAGGCACACGCACAAACTAGGAACGTCATAGAGCATGTGTTTGGGCTTCTGAAGTCACGGTTCTCATGCCTTGATATATCTGGTAGAGCCCTGCAGTATACTCCAGCCACATGTGCACAGATATTCACATTATGTGCTACAGTACACAGTTTGATCCTGCGGAAACAGCTGCAGCAGGATCAGCAAAGGAAGGGATGCACACACCCCCAACATTGCCTAGGCCACCACAGCCATGGTCACAGGAGGACTCTGATGAGGAACCCCTTGCTGATGTCCCTATAGGCAGACGTAGGTATGCTCAGTACACCCTGGCTTTGGCTAAGAGACGATGCATAGCACATTCACTGACAACCTAGGGACTAACACCTTACTCCTGCTCACATACAGATATTAAAATTGATGCCAGCCAAATCACACATCCTGCACCTTTCCGTGTATTGACTGTGTACTGCTCGCGTCAGACAGAGTCAGCTCTGAGCTACAATTGTGTCAACTGCTGTATGCCTACACAGTAATATAGTGGATTGTTATGTTATGTCATTGTAGCTATGGACTGGATACATTATGCAGGCAACTATACTGAGCTATTTGGACAGAAATTACATCCACATGGACTACAGACACCCATTCAACTAACGTCACCATTTGCATTCTGTAGGCCTCATGCTTGGAATATTCATGCTGTTCTTCTGCAACAGATTACTGGTACTTTATTCAAAGGACGTGTTAGAAAGTGAGGTTAAATGATTGTCAGACTAGTGTGTGTCTTAGCAGAACATGGACCTTTGTTCCCCTACACCTCAAAACAGCAATGTCCCCTTGTAATTGCCATAACAATAAATCATCTATGCTGTATGAGCATTTCACACAGTATGCCACACAGCATCAGGGCAGTAATGTACAATTTGAACTTGCATATTATCTGTTAGTTAACTGAGTATAGCAAAGTATGTATGCAAGTAATGGTGTGATGAATGATCCTCTGTCTGTCAAATAGCCTCTGTGGCTCAAAGGACTAAGGTAGGCAGCTTATGTGATGGTGTTCAGGGTTCTAATCCCAAGATATCCAGTCATTTGACATGTTAAGGAGTAATAAGTATTGTTTTACAGACTGTGACTCTGTGTATGCTATACTAATATTAACCTATTTCACATATTAATTACACATTTTCTTCTGCACCACATATCCAAGACCTGTTTTAAGTCTTTGGTAATATTGGATTAGTTAGTGTCAGAAATCGTAAAGGTTGGGACTTGAAATCATATATCAGCACACATATGTTGAAAATAGATCTAAGTACCACCTGCAACATGATGTACTATGACAGTATAATAACGGCTATGAACGAAAAATTGTGCTGTGATGTAATTTATAGAGATTTGACAGGGCCATACACAAAACACTGATCAATAAATTAGAACAACTAGGTATTGATGCACTCTTGATAAGAAGGATAGCTGCATGGCTTACATATAGAACATGGCAAGTATTATACAGCAATTGGACAAGTGAAATAATTAGTTAACAGGCAGGGGTGTCCCACAGGGCACTGTCCTAGGCCCAAACGTGTTAAGATTTCTCTTTAGACCTATCAATTTAATCTGAGTTGTACAGTCTGTATCCAGATGACTTGAAATTGGGCATACTGATTACATGCGTTACAGATGGGGCATGACTGCTAAATAATCTAACTAAATTGACCATTTAGTCACAGGAGTATAATATGCTGATAAATACATCACAAATTAAGCATATATGAAATCTGAAAGACATCAATAGAAAGGTGAAAATTGCATGCAGCACACACTGTTTGAAACTGTAGATTCATTTATGGACCTGAGTATATAGGTGAATCCAGCTTTGAGTTTTTCTAATCATATCATACTCCCGGCCTGGAGTACAGCTAGCTATGGACTGGAGTCTGTTTATGGAACATTAAGTCTCTGATGTAAGCAATGCACCACCCATTTGCACACTGCTTAGCAACGTGCAAACAAGACAAAAATGTGACTGCTCTTGCCCATACACTTAGTTAAGCAGAGCACAAATGTGCTGCTCCTCACACAGATTTGTTTAAAAATTTATTTATATGTATATTATTTATATACATGTGTGTGTATGTGTGTGTCTGTGTCTGTATTGCCTTACATACCCAGATTATGGAGAGTAAAGCTGCACTGCGACATTTATAATATTGGACGAAGGACCAAAAGGCGGTCTCAACATTAGATAATGCACTTATAGTGCACTTACAAATATGTGCAAGTCCAAAGAATAATGTGTTGCAGTTGGTGGACTGTTGGGATATCTGAAGTTCAGAGTTTTGGCAGTCTTCTCTCACGTCACGTGTAAATGATGCTACAATTATTTTACAGCCTTCACTCCCCTTAACCCCTGCTTTTGTCTTTCTCCTGCAAGATCTCTATCTTATCCCCATTTCTAATTCACAGCCTTACACTTCCCCATATTTTGATATTGTATATGGGTAGCGCTCCATTGACTTACCTACATTCTCAGCTCATTCATGTCACTCAACCTTTCCAGGGTGTCAGCAACATGGTGGAGGCAGTCACGGATGTCAGATGGTGCTGTATCCATAACTCTGAACATTTGTCTGGAGTTAGTTTCTGAACATGCCTGTGCCTCCACGACGGCCCAAAACATATGCCGAGTGACACAAGATGAGACACCTGCAACAGGTGGTGGAAGGACAGTAGGCCTCGTATGAGAACTCCTATCAATCTGCTTGTGTGGAACCTTGCCAACTGTTTGGCTATGGCCACTGTCGACAGCTTCTGCAGCCACAGTAGCCACACTTCCCTGTTCAATGTCCCCACCCTCCAACTGAACCATATCTGAGGCCATAGGTGACTGGGTATGCTTAGGCATACTGGCTGTGTATGGTGATAATGAAGACAGGCAAGGGATGTCCACCTCTGTGTCAGATTCATCTCCCAAAACCCCCAGTTGTGCCTCACTTTGGTCACCATCATCATCAGAGTCTGAAGAAACAATGACATCAGGTTGTGAAGGGGACAAAGACCAACCTACCTGGTCACCTGTGGGGGGGGGGGGGGGGAAAGCATTGCATTAATACATGTACTATTTTGTTGCAATATATGTTAAGCTGTATACACTGCTGTCACTATCACACTCTTCTATAACCCACAACCACATATAGTAGGACATTATTTTCTAACCCAAATCTGTAATTATTTGGAAATAAAAGTTCTTTAAACAAGAATCTCATGAGCAAAACATAAATTATATATTACTGTTATCATTCTGCAAAACTCTGCACAGTTGACAGTATGGCAGTCTGTGATGTCCTGACATTACTGTCAAATCAATCACTGTGGTCACACCTACAAGGCATAAGTTTGAGTCTAAACTGTATACAGTCAGAAAACATCTGTACATTTGGCAGTCATGTAGACAGTACATCAATCCAGCCAGCAGGCCTGGGATGACACTTTAGTGAATACACTGAACTATGAATACACTGAACTAAATCTACATCTCTGACAAAACAATTTTGTGCTTACCACAGCAGGAGCACAGTCTCTTCCTACTCATGATGGTCCTGTAAAGGTTTGAGGGAGAGATAATGTAAACAGCAGCACATGTTACAGTATAACGGGTAATGCTTCCAAATATCTCACATTTATAGTAGCTGCTATGTTAACAGGTATGTGGGTCAAAATCTGTGCATGAGCATAAAACTGCAGTTAACCTCCACCCCATAAACACAGGGCATCCATGTAAAACTATGTACACCCTGACATGCTGAATGCTACAGTATTCCAGTGCTGATCCAACTAAGCATATCTGGATGCACCAATTGAGTGGAAACAGTTGCACCTCCATCCACAACATATTGGATGATGGATGCTGTCCTGTGTTGCAAGGTTCACCAGGAATTCTTCAGTGGCTGACAGAGGTTGTTCTGCTGCAGGCCCACCACTAGTGACTTAACGATCCCTGACCACGTCCACTGCACATCTCCGTGCCAAGTTAATCATGTTGGTGGCACAGTGTTGCACCTGCTCATATGTGTGATTCTGGTGACCCACAGCATTAATGTTGTGTATCAGTTCACCCCGCAAGGCTGCATACTCTTGCCTATTTGCCCTCCCTCTGGTCAGCAGGACTTGGTAGTGTTGTCTCAAGGCCTCAATGAGGTTGTTTTCTGCCTCAGTGAAAGGTGCACGGCATCTGGCATGCATGATATCTCCTGAAGAATAAATAAATGAGAACACGTTAGAATCACATATGTGGGAGTACAGTATGTAGAGATACAGCAATAAAGGAAGCCTATTAGTATTCCCTGTTTGATTACACATCTCATAATCAGCAGTGTGCCAAACATACAATGGTTGTAGAAGCAACTAGGATAGTAGAAATAGTGACCCACTCCTGTTTGTGACATGACAGGTACTTGTGTATGATCACACAACAAACACAAGGAGTCTCTTGTAGTGTGTCCCATACCAGGGAAACCCCCACCCATAACATATTTATGAACAATAATGCCAACCAAATAGTATGGTACTGCTACAACTGATGATAAAGGAAGTATCCAGGAGACCTGTGTAGCTAGTTAACACAGAGCATAATACCCTTGCTGTATTCTACATCCTCTGTAGGTGTAACGCAGCTGGAGATCACTGGCATGTCATCAGTACAGTTCTAAGAAAGGCTTACTGATGTAATCCCCATTCACCCTAAGTGTATTTAAACATATGCATCAAATTGGAAACAAAATGGTTACATACCTGATGGAGTACAAAACTCCTCTGTTGAAAGATACAGCTATACGAGTACTGTGTGAACGAGTTAACCATACAAACTAACTCTCATACATAGTGGTTCCCTTACCTAGGTGTTTGCCTTTTTAAGATGGTTCCCATTAGCAGGGGATTGCCCCTGAACGAATCTGTGGTTCAGGATTGCTACATGCGGCATGCACAGCTGATTTGCAGTATAATCAGCCAATCCATTGCAACTGCTCAACAATATACAAGGCCTCAATGTAGATTCCATCCCCTTTCTCACATTTTAGGGTGGAAATTACTGGGTTTGAGATGGACAGCAGAGAGAATGTTTGTACAGCTACTTATTATATACAGATGTGTTTGCTACAGGCTGAAGTAAGCAGTTGGCATAGTTAGTCTGCAGAATGTGCAGGATAACAACACTTAAGCGTAACTGTGTGACCTGTGGCAGCCATGATGTACAGCCAGAGCCAGATTGAGGGAACCCATCCCACTGGAAAGTAAGGTATGTGTTTAAGGTAATTATGTTAGCAATAGGTGTCCTTAACAGATTAAAAGGAAACATGCTTGGTGTATCCTACAACAGGATAGGGGGTACATTAACCATTATGTCAACCAGTCAAATAACCGCCAAGTCGTGTTGTGTCACGGTAGTCATCTGGAATGTGTGTGCTGGCAACCCTTGCTTCTAGCACAGCCTTCATGTATGTATGTTACTTATGAAGCTGTGGTTGTCTGTACTATCACTAGGAAATCATTGTGGGCTGCAGTCTTGATATGACTGGGCCTCATTTGAATTACATACTTCAAAATCCTCTGGGAATTTATAATAATGCATGACCTGACATTCTGTGCACTTTCTAGTGTTGTAACAGGAATAGTTTAAATGTGATTCATCTGTAGGCCTTTGACTGCCATTATTTAGAATTATGCATTCAAAATGTACTGCTTTGGGTGGATAAATAGGTGATGAGACAGTTGTACATATCAGACTTTACACTGGTGATATACACATACATGTATTTTTAATGCTAGATACAGCTGTATTTGAACCCAGGACCATGTGGACCAAACATTGATGTTTTCAAAGCATTTAGCAGATTGAGCGACTAAGTCACTGTTATAGTAGGTGTATTTTTACGTGTTGTAAGTGCACACTTGCCTGCAGTTACATACCTTGCTAACATCTGTTATTATGGGTATGGCTTTATAGCGTACCTCACTAACATCTATTATGATGTGTATGGCTTTATAGTGATATATTACTCTACCAGAGATCCATTTAAACTATTTTTCCATTAATCATGTAGCAGGTGTATTTTTTCATGTTGTAGATATAATTGCACATTACCTTCTGTTACATGCATCATTTATATTTATTATTGTGTGTATGGCTTTATAATGATATCTTTCTGTACCAGTTACAGTCCTATTTTTCCATTAATCTTGTAGCTGATTTGTGAGATGCAGTGCGATGAAACGGGGGTGCAAGCAGAGGGAAAAACATGGTGAAAGGCAGGTAGGTATGTGCAGGAATTGTGTAGGAAAGAACAATATCTATCCATTACTTCTACGGCAACAACTGTTTACTTTAACAGTTTTATTAGCTGAATTTTGACTGGCACCCCCAGAGAGAGGGTGACAACAATATGTGTGTTAAGACAATTCGACCAAATTAAGTGTGTCCAGTGGACACGTGCAAAATGGAGAGGTATGTATGGGACAATATGTTTTCTGGGATAGGTGCCTTTTTTTTTTTCTTTTAACGTGAGAGTGGAATGTTGGGGAAGGGGCATAGGTATGTGTGAGGATGGTAAATTGGGAAGGTGAGGAAGTTTCTGCAGACAAACAAGACAGCAGACAGGGTTGGTGTGTGACATAAGACGGGGTGAACACCTTGGTTGTGAGAGTGTTGTGGAATCCCAGTCCTATGGATGTCAGACAGTATCAGTGTGACTCAAGTCCTCACCCATTAGACTTTCAGCACTGAACCTTCACTGCTTGAGGCAGTGGTCGATGCCGGCACCTGGGACCAGACTGTCTCACCAGGATGGACAGCATGCTCTCCACCTGGCGTAAAAGTGCACCAGCAATTTGGCGCAGCAGCTCATGCATCATTCCTGGCAGTTCATCGAAGGGGACAAAAGCACCCCCCTCCACCTCCACTCCCAGAGTGGGTACCACACCCAGCCTGTAGGGTACCTGATGGACCAAGTAGTGCAGGGGCAGCAAAGGGGACGCCAACAGGCTGCATCCCCGACATGCTGGGGCCACGGTGCCTCGGCTGGGAGAGCCAAGGTGGGTGGATCACTGGGAACTGCCCTACCTTGTCACGCTGTGGTAAATTAAATATATAGACATAAGGAAAAATAAACATAACCAAACAATTGTAATTAATAACATAAGATAAAATAATGAGTAATGGAAACACATTGAAAATAATATAATAAGGAACGCAGCAATAAATAATGTAAATGAAAGTTTTTTTAACAGAAAAGCAATATTAAATTATTCATAAGGCCAAACTAAGGTAATTTTACTTCTTCTTCTTTTGGCTACTCCCGTTAGGGGTCGCCACAGCGGATCATGTGTTATCATTTCTTCATGTCCTCTGCATCCTGCTCTGTCACACCAACCACCTGCATGTCCTCTCTCACCACATCCATAAACCTTATCTTAGGCCTTCCTCTTTTCCGGTTACCTGGCAGCTTCATCCTTAGCATCTTTTTCCCAGTATACTCTGCATCCCTCCTCAGCACATGTCCAAACCAACGTAATCTTGCCTCTCTGGCTTTGTCTCTAAACCTTCCAACCTGGGCTGACCCTCTAATATACTTATTCCTAATCCTGTTCACCCTCATCACACCCAGTGCTAATCTTAACATCTTTAACTCTGCCACGTCCAGCTCTGACTCCTGCCTTTTTGTCAATGCCATTGTCTCCAACCCATATAACATAGCTGGTCCCACTACCCCCTTGTAGATCTTCCCTTTCACTCTTACTGGTACTCGTCTGTCACAAATCACTCCTGACACTCTTCTCCACCCACTCCATCCTGCCTGTACTCTTTTCTTCACCTCTCTTCCACACTCACCATTACTCTCAACTGTTGATCCCAAGTATTTAAACTCATCCACCTTTGCCACCTCTACTCTCTGCATCCTCACCATTCCTCTATCCTCCTTCTCATTCACAAACATATATTCTGTCTTAGTTCTGCTGACCTTCATTCCTCTTCTCTCTAGAGCATATCTCCACCTCTCCAGGGTCTCCTCCACCTGTTCCCTACTCTCACTACAGATCACAATGTCATCTAAAAACATCATAGTCCACGGGTCAAACTTAGTCTTAACGGGTCTTAGTCAAACTAAGAGGTAATTACAAATATGATAATATCAAATTATAATAAATATAATTAATAAATAAAAGAAAAGAGGTGGGGTGAGAGAGAAAAGTACATCATTAGTAACTTCACAGAAAATATAACTACACAGACTACTACTATATACTTCTAGATAGGTTAGATTTCACTTTAAGAACGCTGACTGCTTATACTGTATAGACAAAGTTGCACATACATACCTCTTAACATGTTAGCATGGGATATTATGGACCAAGCCATGCAAAATGGTGGTACAAAGGCACATCAACAGGGAACATTTTTACACAGTGTGCTTATACATTAGTAGCAAGGTGTTCTGATAACATATTTGCCATTCAATCGCATTCCAAGTAATGTCATATATCTTCAAATCAAAGGACCAGACATATGGGGCAGCAGTCATTACATTCCGCAAAAATCAAAACAGTTGAGAGGTATGATGTTTTGTAGTCCTATCTCGCCATTATTCTTCACCTGTGGGTTTGGAGCCGACAGTTGGCTCAGACTCGGCCTATATACTAGCTCGAAAGTCTTTGATTGGCTGGCTAAGATGGTATCCCACAATACCATGCTCCACATCCCCAGACCTCGTTTGCCGCTTGTAGATCTCGGACGTGGTCTCGACTTGGCTTGGCTAAGTACCTTTTGAAAACTATTTTTCTTGGAAATTTCTTGAGAAATCATCTGATACTGTTTGATGTTTAATTAGAATTTGTGTGAGAGCGATTGCTGGCATTTCTGGTTTTCTTGTGTGTGCTTGTGCATTTTTGTGGCATCCCTTTCCTCGGGCTAGGCCCGTTTGAGTTAGAGGACGTAGTCCTCCCTTGTGTTTGTTCGTCGGACTTTGTTGTTGTTGTTCTCTTGTGTGGAGACGGTTTTAATTAGAGGTCTCTTATCGTTGTGTCTAGTCAGTGACTGTCTGTTAGAGTAGGCGCTCGCTTCCCGCCTTTTCTTCTCAGTTACGAGAAAGTTGTAGTTCTGTGCTCAGTTCTATCATGTCTAAAGAGCAAAAAGAACATAAGCCTTCCGGCTTTAAAAAGTGTTCGAAATGTGCATATAAAATGTCTATTACAGACGGACATTCCGTCTGTGTTTATTGTCTTGGAGCCATCCACCTTCAGGAGTCTCGCAGTTTTTGTCACTCCTTTAGTCCTCGGGTGCACCAAGAAAGGAAAAATAAGTTGATACTAAAGGATCTATTAAAACCATCCTTCAAGGAAAAGTTAGCTTCGACTCCCAGCTCTGAGTCAAAGTCTAAAGCTTCTAAGTCCAAAAAGAGATCACCGGCTCCATCTTTGGTCTCGGAGCCGCCCTCTAAGATTTTGGTTGTGGAATCTGCTTCCTCGGCTCCACCGATCTCAGAGCCGCAGGAAGTCACTGTTTTGACTGAACCTTCGACCGCTCTGATCATTTTGGAACCAATTCGGAGCCGGTCTCCAAGTTTAAGACAAGTCTCTCCAGATAAGAGGTCTGCTTTTCCATCAGTTTCCTCCAAATCCTCTAGGCTTTCAGATCTGGACGTGGATAGGGTGGTGCTCCTGGAATCGCCAGTGTTGGCAAAACTCTTCTCGGCTCCAACCCAGTCGGTACCGGAGCCAGCCCTGTTAGTAGTACCTGCTATTCCTCCTCCGAGCGCATCGTTGTCTTCGGAGCTGGTGAGCTCCGCTCCGAGGGATGTTCCTGTGTCGGCTCCAATACCCCAACTGGGATTCTCGGTACCGACTTCGGCTCCCACCCTGTCGGCTCTGTCCACAGGGTCCGGGACCTGAGTCTCTTCTGTCGGCGCCGAGGGGGATGACTCGGAGCACAGGTCGGTGCCGAGCCTTCCTCTGGGCGCATCGGCAGGGGAGACTCCGGCCCTGGTCATAGCCCTAGAGGGCGGTCGGTCCTCAGACTCAGGGGGCCCCACCTTCGAGGCAGTGCGGAGCGCGCTGGCTGGTTCAGCTACCTCCCTCGGATCGGTTCTCCCGTCCCCTACTGCACTGGCGAGAGCTTCTGACACTCCTCTATCATTGGACAGCAGGGCACACAGGCCTAAGGACACCCCCATGAGCGGTCCCCTTCTTTCTGAGGAATCCTCAAACTCTGTGCCTGAGGAACTCCCCAGAAAGAAATCTTGTAAGAGGAAGCATATAGACTCCCAAGACAAGTCCCTCACTTCAGATACTGACCTCGAGGAGTTGGAGGGGTCCCCCAAGTCTTTTTCTGAGGAAGTTTCGTTCTCCGAAACACTGGAGATTTTGAAACAAAGAGGAGACTGGCCTTCCAAAAACCCCTCCGAGGAGGAGTCAGTATTTCTTAAGGCCTTTGGCGCCCAGCCTTCCGCCTTCTGGGTATCTCCACCCTTCGATGAGCTCCTAGACTTAATTTGTCGAAGGGTGTGGGAGACCCCTGACTCAGTGGAGCCTGTCCCTCAACGGCCGAACAAATTCTTGTCTGCCCCCCAAGGGAAGGAATTTCTGACAAAAGGAACCCCGGTAGATTCTATGGTGGTGGCGGCCGCCATACAGAAGGAAGTTGCGGAATCTTCCTCTACGGTTCATCCCCCGAACAAGGAGTCCAGGATGATGGACCGCTACGGGAAGCGTACCCTTTCTTCAGCGACCTTTACCCTGCGGTCGCAGAATTACTTGACTCATTTCACGCGGCTCCAAAGAGATCTCCTTAAGGAGGTAGGAGATACTCTCAGGGGTAATGTTCTTGAGACCGTGGCTCAAACAGTCAACGCTCAGCTTTCCACCCTTAATTCTATTGCGAACTCGTCCATGTGACTAATCTCGTATGCGGCCGAGGGAGTGAGTAGGGCGGCCAGTTCAGGAGTGGCCCTCAGGAGGCAGGCCTGGCTACGCCTGTGTCACTTTGCGGAGGCCTTTAAGTCTTCCTTTACTGATGCCCCTTTCAACGGTTCCTCCTTGTTTGGGACCAAAGTAAAACACACACTCACCAGGTGCGAACAAGAGGGTAAGACCTTGTCTGCCGTGGGAGTCCATTTTTCTCTACCGTCGAGACCTTATCCCAAGGCTCAGCGGGGGGGGGGATGTAGTTCAGAAAATCACAGAGATCGTTTCTTGACGCACAAGGTGAGACCCCCCCTCGAGGCAGAGGGGGGGTCATACTCTGGAAGATGCCGCCCCAGAGTCAGAGGGGGCCCCCGCAACTCAGGGGACCGGGATTCTTTCCGCGGTTCCCCATACTCTCACTCTTGAGGGTGTGCCCGGCTGCGCTTCTCCGGAGCCAGTCGGGGGTCGGATTTCCCATTATCCGGAAGCCTGGGCAAGAATAACCCAGGACAGATGGGTTTTAGGGATAATCGCCAGAGGTTACACCATTCCATTTCACTCCTTTCCACCTACCCCCAAAAGGATCCCAGACCCACAACCCGGTCGAAGGGACCAAGCAGCATCAGAGGTCTCTCAGCTGCTAGAAAAAGGAGTCATCCAGCTAGTCCCCCCAGACCAGATCGGATTAGGGACCTACTCAAGATTCTTTTTGGTGCCGAAAAGCACGGAGGACCTGAGACCCATTCTGGATCTCAGCAGACTAAACCATTATGTTCGCAAGTCCAAGTTCCGAATGGTCACACTACAATCAATTCTTCCGCTGTTGGCAAAGGAAGTATGGATGTGCTCCATCGACCTGAAGGATGCCTATTACCACATAAAAATGGACAAAGCATTCCGGTGTCATCTACTCTTCCGGCTGGGAGCCAGACACTTCCAGTTTCGAGCCCTGCCCTTTGGTCTCACCACAGCCCCCAGGGGTGTTCACCAAATGCATGGCAGTGGTGACGGCTCACTTGAGGCGTCTAGGATTCCAGGTTTTTCCTTACCTGGACGACTGGCTCCTAGCCGCCCCCACCAAGCATCTACTTTGTCAAAACAGAAACTATACCATCAGCATTTGCCATCAGCTAGGCATCATAATAAACTGGAAAAAATCTGCCTTGCTACCCTCACAGCGTGTCTTATTTATAGGAACAGAGTTGGATACTATATGAGAGCGTTTCTGCCCATGGAAAGGATCACGAGGTTACAAGGGCAGGTTCAGAAGATGATACCTTTGACATGCGTAAAGGCAAGGCTAGTGCTGCAGCTACTAGGCACGATGGCATCCACTATCATGACGGTTCCTTTAGCGAGGCTGCACATGCGCATATTACAGTGGCTCCTGTTTGCCCAGTGGTCCTTCAGAGTTTGCCTCTATCTCATCCCATCTTAATCACAAACATATGCAGACAGGATCTGAGTTGGTGGCTGTGCACCAACAATCTAGTAGTGGGGAAACCGTTCTCTTCACCCGACCCGGTAGCCACAGTGACCACGGACGCCTCCCGGATAGGGTGGGGGGGGGCATTATCTCGGCAGGTTGGTCCAAGGTACGTCGCAGGAACACGAGATGAATTTGCACATAAATGTCCTGGAGATGAGGGCAGTGCTCCTAGCATTGCAGGCACTACAACATGTCCTCCCGACCGGGACGATTGCAATACACTCGGACATGTCCGTAGTGTGGTATCTCAACAAACAAGGGGGAACCCGATCATATCCACTATGCAGGGAGGCTATGAGAGTGTGGAATTGGGCGATAGCTTCCCACAGGACCTTGATAGCAACGCACATTCCGGGGAAAACCAATGTGATTGCGGACAAGTTAAGCAGGGCTATCCTTCCGCCCTACGAGTGGTCCCTGAACCGACAGGTGGCGGACAGCATATTCAACAAATGGGGTCAGCCTTGCTGCGACCTATTTGCCAGTCCTCTCAATGCGAAATGCCACGCATTCTTCTCACTGATACCTCCATTGGGGGGATATCCAAGGGACGCTCTTGCACACATTTGGCCCTCGGGTCTGCTATATGCTTTCCCTCCGTTTCCCCTCATCTCGAAGGTGATTCAGAAAGCACTATCTCTGGGAAGCAGATTGATTCTGATCGCTCCATACTGGCCTCGACAGGTGTGGTTCCCCTTTCTCCAACAGTTTGCAGTGGAGCCTCCTTGGACTCTGGACGCTCGTCCGGACTTACTGACACATATGTCGGGACAGCTCCACCCCTCCCTGGAAACCATCCGGCTGACCGCCTGGCTACTCCACTTCCGAACATAGTCAGGTATCACGATTTTTCTCCAAATGTAGTACATATCCTTCCATCCTCTCACAAACCAGCCACTAGGAAGATCTATTCCAGTAAGTGGAAAAGGTTCTCGATATGGGCACAGTCTAAAAATATTGACCCCTACACGGCTCCCATCAACACTGTGCTAGAATTCCTGTCTCAACTATTCTACCAAGGGTCAGCCCCAGCCACCATAAAAGTTCAACTAGCAGCCATCTCTAATTATCATGTGGCTCATGAACCCAGCTTAATGGCGCACAGACTATGTAAAGCCTTCATGAAAGGCACACTACTCCTTCGTCCCCCTATAGCTCAACCGGTTATGCCTTGGGACCTTAATTTTGTTCTGCAGGCGCTCACTCTTGCACCCTTTGAACCTGCTGCTTCCTGCGATTTGAAATTTCTGACATGGAAATCGGCCTTTCTAATAGCCATTACTTCTGCCAGGAGGGTTTCAGAGCTGCAGGCCTTGTCAACTAAACCCCCTTACCTGGTTTTTCATAAATACAGGGTCTCCCTCAGGCCGAACCCTACCTTTCTTCCCAAAGTAGTGTCACTGTCTAATATTAATCAATCCATTGAACTGCCAGTATTCTTTCCCAATTTCTCTGACAAGGCGGAGTATCAGTTTCATACGTTGGACGCTCATAGGCAACTCCGCTTTTATCTACACAGGACTAAAGAATGGAGGAAATCAGATCAACTTTTCATTTTGTTCTCAGACAACCGCTTAGGATCAGCAGTGTCCAAAGTAACCATTTCTAGATGGCTATCCGGTTACATCTCCTTTATTTACCAGACAAGAGGCAGAAACATACCCTTTCCAGTCAGAGCACATTCTACAAGAGCAGTGTCAACGTCTACAGCATTTCAAGCCAGACTATCCTTGGATGATATATGCGCAGCTGCAACATGGGCTTCTCCTCATACCTTTGTGTCCCATTACAGATTGGATGTGGTGTCCAGGGGCAGATCTTCCTTTGGCTCCACTGTGCTCAGGAGTATCTTTCATTGAGCCACCCGGGATATAGGTGCTAGGGACGCTGTCCCACAGGTGAAGAATAATGGCGAGATAGGACTACATAACATCAATTAGTTATGTACTTACCGTAACGCTAGATGTATGTAGTCCATCTTGCCATATATTCTTCATTACTCACCCACTGTCCCTCTGCCTGGAGAATTTGGAGGATCTCGTTTGATAACCCTGGTATTAGTCCCTTTAGACAACTTGTTGGACCTTATCTTCTTGGCTGTGGATCTGTGTGTGTGTGTGCATTGCACAAATGGCTTTTGTTAGCAGCAAACTAGATCTGGGGATGTGGAGCATGGTATTGTGGGATACCATCTTAGCCAGCCAATCAAAGACTTTCGAGCTAGTATATAGGCCGAGTTGGAGCCAACTGTCGGCTCCGAACCCACAGGTGAAGAATATTTGGCGAGATGGACTACATACATCTAGCGTTATGGTAAGTACATGACTAATTGTTCATGTACACTAATTATACTAGACAGCTGGACATTTCTCAGTTGGCTGCCATGGGAGTAGAAGCCACAAGCAGTGACTACAGGAAGACTGAACATTTTATTTTAAAAAACAAATTTTCAGACCATCTCCTTTAAAACTTTTATTGATTCCTATTGTGTCAAATTGTGCATTTACACACATGCATAGCTGCGTCTGGTGTTAGATTAGAACCCACAAGCAGTGACTACAGGAATACTGAGCACTTTATTTGAAAAAGTAATTATCAAAGCACCATCTCCTTTTACACTTTATTGGCTAATGTTGCTTCACATCTGGCATTTACAGACATGGATAGCTGTGTAAGACTTCTGTTAACTTAGATACCCTGTTCAAAGCAACATCTCCTTTTACACTTTATTGATGAATGTTGTTTCAAATCTTGATTTACACACATGCATAGCTGTGTAGGAACTGCATTACCTTACACATTTATCCTATTTATTTATTAACTGCAACGTACAGCATATATCAGATAAAATGAGCAGAACACAAGCTTGTCCCTTAATCTGGGAACTGCACTGCAGTTATGTATGACATATGTTTGCACATTATTTAGTACTTCACATTTATCATTTGTCTAATGTTGGATTAGAACCCACAAGCAGTGACTACAGGAATACTGAACATGTTATTTGAAAAAAAATTAATTATCAAAGTACCATCTCCTTTTAAACTTTATTGATTAATGTTGCTTCAGATCTGGCATTTACACACATGGATAGCTGTCTAGGACTTCTGTTAACTTATCCGTATACCCTGTTCATTTATTGAGTGCAACCTACAGCATATTTCAGATAATGAGCAGACCGTAACCTACAGCATATTTCAGACAATGAGCAGACCAGAACAGTGACTCTTGATCTAGGCAGACCACAACATTAACTGATGGTTGGAAGCTATACTACACAGTACTTCATGCCTACTTGCTTTACCATTTTGTACTAATACATAGTTTGGTACTATGTAAATTTGAATGCTTCTGTATACACCTTATGTGTTGCTAAAAGTTTAACTGTGGAGCTTTACTCCCCGGGCCTTCACTGAAAATGGACATGCATCCAGTCGGACTTTCCAGGTCAACAAATGTAAAATAAATAATAAATAATTTCAGATAATCACTGATACATTAATAAAGATGTAAGATGCCACAGGTGTTTCAAACCTGACTGTTAAGACTGCAGAATCTGTATTTACTTTATTGTATTACTTAGTTATGCATTAAGGTATTACTTTAATGATTTTCTTACTTCCACGCACTTGCGTCATCCTGGTCAAATGCATGCATTGCAAGCCCTATCTTCTGCAGCTGTGGTAAGAGAAGCATATCATTATGCATACCAATTTTGCCATATCAAGCTGTTATATTTATAAATTACTGGAAAACATACTTGCATATCTGTAGGGTGTGCCCATCCCTGGCCTCTTGGACCCATGTGTCCAAGGTTCCCCTCTTCCTACTTTTCAGGTTGTCATAGTGGAGATGACACTGCTCACCAGAAAGCATTCTTGCTAAACTGCCTCACATATTGTATTTTATTTGATGAAATATCTTTTAGAGTGGTCCTCTGGGATCTGTGGAATAATGTAACGTGGTGACAAGGTGTCAACCGGCCCCAGTCTCCAAATGCAAATGACCCCAGCCAGGGATTCAGCTGCATCTGAAAAAGAATCTAGCGTGCAAATATTTCTTCCAGCCCCGACAGACAAAATTGCCATTCCCTCCCATGTTCCATACATTAAGAAGGAGAAGAACTGAATAAAGAAAACATTACCCCAGACAATTTGTCATGCTCAGCTGCTGAAAGGTGTTATCTCTTGGAGAGACAGTCAGTTTGTGAATCTAAAGATCACAGAATACCCCTGAATACTTTATTGGATATTACATTTACAGCCCATTCACAGTCTAGGATACTAACTTGAGAAGTAGTACGTTACAGGGCCCTGCATTATGCAACAAATCTATGAAGGATTCCATAAGGAGAACAAACAGTGCTAATGACAAATGGAACTCTTGTATGGCAATTAAACAACTTTATAGCTAAAATGATGCATCAAAAGCTAATGTGAATATGAAACTTGAAAGAATAGTGGTTAACGCAGAAACTTGTAGGGGTGCAGAGAATACAAACCATGGCCAAAGTAATCTCTTTACAAAGATGAATTATTAGAGTAATGTGCCTAATGAAATAATCCACAGTCATAAATAATATGATGTACTAAAATAACTTCCTTCCACAGTAAAGACTCTCTGAAGAGGCACACAAAGGTTTTGAGTAAGAGTATAGTTAAGTTACCAAGGTGAGATGACTACTCCAAGCAATATGGGTGAAATATGCCCTAATGTCTATAAGCAAAGAAGGTCACCTGACAATATACAGGTACTGCTAGGGCAGTAAAACACAGACATTAATGCTTGATGCCCTTGTATGTCAGACACCAAATCATAGGGGGAAACATAATACTAAATGGCAACATAACAGTTATCAGTTTATAAACAGGAAAGTATCAATCCAGTATATAAAGTGTATGCTGAGTCACTGAACATAGTGGGGTGACATGCAAGATGGATGTCAGAAACAATCTATAAAGACTAAACGTGGAGTAATATGGTAAGTCATGGACCATACTGTAGTGATACCCAAGATTAAATATCAAAACAGAGTCACTTTTGTTTTGACACACAAATACAGAGTAATATGCCAGTCATCTTTATCCTGTACTAGCCTGTGTTCATCCCATGAATGCCATTGTTCTTCTGCTGAGTTCAGCTGTTTCAGAGTAGATCCTAACAACTAGATTTAAGGGTTACGGAGAGTGCAGGGAGGGCTTGCTGACTTGGAGGAAAAAAAGCTTATTTAACTTTTTTTTTGCTGGTTTGATTTCCTGACCAGATGAAATCTGTGAGTCGATTTCATGTCGAGTAGTAATTCAAGGAATTCATGGACAAAGGACCTTCTAATTTAATAACTTGATCTGTGTCTCAAACTGTTTTCTTTGCTGCTGCACCAAGAGGAAATAATCATTATTAACATGAGTTTTTATCCCTTTGTATAGCAGTGGCCCCTTTGACTATGCAGCTGTCTCCAAAAACTTGGTGGTGTTTTATAATACATCTACCACATTTTTTCTGTTACTGATATTTATCTAATGAGCTAATGCTATCTATCCCATTGGTGCATTTCAGGTATAGACTTTCAAGTGGAATCTCATCAAATATTGCTGTGTAGATCAGGCAAAATTCATATGTCATTAACCTGTAAGGAGAAGAGGAGAAGAATATAATTACCGTACCTGTTATGATTTTTATATATTTTTTTATGCAGCCTGTTTAGTTACAGAATGCAGCTTTGTATTCTGTAATGGGTCAGATCACTGAGGTGTAAAATGGTACAGCGATTTCTCTGGATCTGTGGAGTAAATTAAGTATAACTTTTAGAATTGGATGTTTCATTTTTTTTTAATCTTGGTAGAGAAACATGGTCAAAGATTAACTTTTATCATTGTGCTTAGATCTTCTATGATGCTTACAGTGATATTAAGCAAATGAACAGAAAGCCAATGGCAACCAAATGATGTTGAGATACCAGTTGTAATGTAGTAAACCAGCAAACCAAAGCAACCACCACAGCTGATAGCATATAATTTATTAAAAGGATAAGCGTTTTTGCACAATCAGTGCTTCATCAGATCCATACATAAACATTTTAAAACAGTCACTTTATATAATCACATACATTATGCAAAAAATATAAAGCAACCAATAGAAGCATGAATAAATATAATTCAACCAAATCTGTATTTTCTCACCAGATTGCTCTAATTAGAAAGTGAAGATAAATAGCATTAGTTAAGTTTTTGCTCGGATATTATTAATCTTAGTTTTGCAGGTCTTATCACAAGCTGTAGATTCCAAGCTCACATGAGTTTTTAGGCAGTCTTTACTCACTGGATTAATTGTCAATGTATTGTCAACATAAATAATACAAGTAAACTAGGGAATTCATTAGCATGGTAAAGTTGCTTTAACTTGTTCACTACATTTTCCTTGTCTTTGCTCACATTACATGGCAACATTTTACAATTAATTGGTTTCATTAATTAATAATATTGAAGGCTGCAGTACTGTGCGAATGAAATGCTGAGTCTGCATTTTGACAGTTACATATGCAGAGCTTAAGTAGATATCCGAGACTGTCTTTAATGATGATTCTTTCCTATCTGTTTTTTTTTCTTTCTTTCTTGTTTTCAAGGCTTTGGTGGACCTGCAACTGCACACAGGGGTACAGATTCGGTTTATAGAGACATGGAAGGAGTTTGCTGACTACATTGGGATGTTCACCAAGGCTGTGGCAGAAGCACCATTCAAGTAAATATCAAAGGCAATTCTACCTACCTCTTTCTCTCTTTTTTTTTTTTTTTTTTTGTCCTGCAAACAGCCTCCCTTCTCAAACACATAACAAGTCCTCTCATCTCAATGAATGTAAAACGATTGCCTGAAAGACCTGTTTCACTCTTCTAATGTAATTTAGCACAGTTAATAGACTTCATTTGTTATAAAAGTTTTATTCAACCATTCCAAGTAAACCGTTACAGTTGTTGGAAAGTGTGTCTTCCATTGGAAAGAATGGAAGAGGATGGAGATGAATCACCTATATTCATGTTTAATACATGGTCTGATGTTGTCTTTTCCATCTGGATTCAACCTGCGGCTTATCGGATCTGACTCTAATCTGAGACAGGCCACATTCCATATACTTCAGCCTAGTGAGCTCTGCCTCCTCTACCCATAATCCACCATCCATCCCATTCCTCAAGACTACCTCAGCTCTCATCTGCCACCATTCCTGGATAGCAGCGACATTGATTGCTCCTGTGGAGGTGTATCCTTTGCTAGTTTTTAGCTTAGTTATTTCCTAGGTCCTCTACCCTTTTTTGTGTATTTGTTGTTAGATAGTTGGTGTAGTGTAGTAGTACGTTATAATTTAGGTGGGTTAGTTTAGGTTTCATAGGTTAAGGTTCTGTTGTTAGTGGGATGTGCCTTCCTAGTGCATATCTATCGTTAGTTGTTTAGAATTTTGTAGTGTGTTTGTTTAGTGGTTTAGCCCTGTTTTTCTTGTTGTAGTGTGTTGCCTTTCTGTATGTTAGAATGGCTAAGGGTTTCAAGAAATGTGTAGACTGTGGGCACAAATTCCTCTCCCAAGATGCACAGAATGTTTCTCTGTCTAACCTGCAGGTGTCCTCATTGGAGTCATCCCCATCTTTGCAATGGATCCAAGCTTCTCTGGTTCGGATCTGGTCGTTAGAGCCGCTGTCCAGTAGGCAAGTCTCCAAACTTCCTTCTGTGGCTTTGTCTGCTAGGTTATCCTAGTTCGTTGGGAGTTGTGGAACTACAGTTGATGCGGTCCTTTTTACAAGCATGGATGCAATTAGGACTCATCTCCTCTGCTTCGTGCCCTCCACAGGAAGCTTCAGCTCCATTACACTGGATTCCTCCCTCAGGCCTGTCGGCTCAGAACTCATTGCAGCTGGTTGCTTTTCCTCTCTTAGGATTGCATCCGACGTCTTAGCCAATTCTAATGCCGACCCCTATCTTAGTTTCCTCAACTTTGGAAACGTCCGAGCCAAGCGGACCCCAGAGCAAAGATATCAGTGTAGGGGTATCCAGGCTGGGCTCAAAGCACCCTGTTTCAGGGTTGTCCCTCATGCTCCTGATCTCTGCCCTGAATAGCTCGGCTATGGTCTCGTCATCTGGGTGAGCTGAAGTAGGCACTGGGTCTTGTTTATCTTTGGGGTCTTTAGGATCTCTGTTCACTGGCTCCAGGAGACCAGCATCAGCTTCTGCCTTTGATGTTGTGGAAAGGACATTCTCTCACATGGAGGAGTAGTGGTCAGGTTCAGCCAGCGTCTGCCTTTCTCCAGCATCTACACCTATGGACATAGTTCACCCTTTTCTGGGACAATTCACCCCATGTGGTCTTCCATCTGCCCTTCCTTTAGGGCCCCCCTACCTCAGCTGTTTCCCCACCCTATTCTCCAGGGCAGGAGGTTTCCATCAAGAAGCAGTGCAAGAGGAAGCACCTGGACTCCCAAAAGAATTCCTCACCAAGGACACTGACGTCGTGGAAGGAAAGTGGACCTCTTTTGGTGACTGTTTGGTGCTACTTTGCCAGTGTGGGGATGACACTCCAAAGGCCCTGTCTCCTGAGGAGTCAGTTTTTCTGGAGGCTTTTGTGGTTGGCCCATCCCCGTCTTGAGTGGTTCCCTCTCCAGACGATGTTATTGAACTGGTGACCCATAGGGCATGGAAGGAACCTGATACAGCGGAACTGATCCTCAGAGAGACAGACAAGATTCTTGCTCCCCACCCCCAAGACCAGAAACACTGGAGCACATGTCCAGCTGTGGATGCTGTCATGGTGGCAGAAGATCACTTAAAAGGATATCTCAGAAGAGGGAGTCTCGGGCGTTGGAGTAACTAGGGAAGCATTCTTGTGCCTCAGCCACCCTCACTGTGAAGGTGGCTGAGGTATAAGCATTCTTATGCCTCAGCCACCTTCACAGTGAGGACTTTGAGCTATCTAGCTAATTTGACCAGACTTTAGTGTGGCAATGTTCCAGAAGTGTCAAGAGTAATTAAGGCTCAGAAGACTGTGTAGACTCAGATGACTGTTTTGCAACCTATTGCTGACATATCTGTACGTCTGCTGTTGTGGCTGATGGCATATCCGGAGCTGCTGGCACCGACATTGCCATGTGTTGTCATACCTGCATGAGGCTGTGTAACTTTGCAGAATGCTTCAAGGTGTACTTTAGTATTGTCCTTTCAGCTCCTCTCTTTTTTTGGGCCCAAGGTTAAGGCCACATTGAGCAGAAGTGAGCAGGAGGGAAAGGCACTGTCTGTGTGACAATGCATTTTGCTACCCATCAACAGACTTTCTCTAGGGATCATCATTTTTTTTTCTTCCAGGAAACTCCTTCTGCCCCCCCCCCCCAGTAGAGGGGGTAACCACAATGGACACACACTATGCAATAGGAGTGGTTCGCAGAAGTGCGGGTTTTGCATGGGTTTTTGTGAGAGGCCTTTTTTCCAGCCATGAAGGGTTGCCCAATTCTATCTGGAAGTAATCTGGGGTCACTTGGCTCTACACCCAAAAGCTTGGGAAGCCATCACTTCCAACGCATAGGTGTTCAGAGTTAGATCCAGAGGCTATACAGTTCCATTTCTGGATACTCCAGATTTAAATCCCAAACATTTCTCAGCTGTAACACCCTATCAGAAGAAGGATGTGGCCATCAAAATACAAAAGTTCTTAGAAAATATTCATCGGAGTGGTCCCACGAGACCAACGCGGACCTGGGGGTCTATTCAAGATTCTTTAGGGTTCCAAAGAAGAGCAAGGACTAAAGGCCAAGTTTGGATTTGAGTAGGTTGAGCAGACCAAGTTCCAGATGGTCACAGTGCAGTCTATTCTCTTTCTCCTGGGGAGGAACGACTGGATGTGTTTGACTGACCTCAAGAACACCTACATCACATAAGGATTGCAAGGTGATCCAGGAGGTTTCTAAACTTCTGGCTGGGAGCCAATCATTATCGATTCCAAGGGCTGCCCTTTGAACAACCCACTGCTCTCTGGGGGGGTTCACCAAGTGTGTGTGTGTCAGTCTTGTCACCCTGGCTTAGGCTGCAGGGGTTTCAGGTTTTTCCTTAACTTGACGATTGGCTCCTGACTGACTTCACAAGGGCATCATTGATCAGAGCCAGGGACTCCTTACTCCAGCTGTGCAGCTTCTTGGGAATCACAGTCAACTACCAAAAATTCAGTCTTTTTCCTGCCCAGTCAATAGATTTTATAGGCTGCCACTCGGACGCTGTTTTTCAGATTGCAAGGCTACCAGTCTCCAGAGTGTCAGCCCTGTGGGGTCTGGCTCTTTTGTTTCTTTCTTGGCCAAAACTTCTGGCTTATCTGGTTCTCAGACTCTAAGGACAGTTGATGGTTGCCATTTGTTTGGTTTTCCTTGTAAGGTACTACATGAGGGTTCTGCAGTGGATGTTGGAGGTGCAGTGGTCTTATGGCACATCCGATGGAGTTTCCAGTTGCATTGACAAGAGGTCTGTTGGAATCAAATCAGGTCATGGTTGGACTCTCCCTAGATGTCTACTGAGAGACCATTTTCCCCCCTCCTCTCAGCATGGTCACCATGGATGCCTCTCTTCTGGTGGGGGTAGGCATTTCGAAGGGTGGACTGTCCAAGGGGACCTGGTCTGATACCAAGGCCAGTCTCCATATCAGTGTCTTGGAGAATGAGGGTGGTCTTCCTTGAGTTGCCTGCTTTTAAGGACATTCTCCCCATGGGTGTGATTTCAATTTGGACTGACAACATTCTCATTTATCTTATTTCATTCCCTACCATGTTTTCAAACACCTCATCTTCTCTCTCCTACTTCTTTTCATAATCAGTATCTTAGTTTTGTTTTGATTTACCTTATGCCCTGACTTTCTTCCAAATGCTGGTAGAATACCCCACAAAGTATTCACCTGTGCCCTATGGTTAGATAACATAAGCAGCACATCACCCGCATACAATAAGATCTTTTCTTCTGGTCCCAACTATAACCCCTAATTCGACTTTCCCTTGTAGTGTCTGGTAGTGGCTCAATATGTAATGCAGATAATAATAGAAAAAGTGGACAGCCTTGTCTCGTCTCTCTTCTTATCTCTATCTTAACTTAACAGTCTTGCCCTATTTTCACCTTAGCTTGTACCCCTGCATATATCTTTTCTACCATCCTTACTTATCCATCTGTAAATCCATTCTTCCTCATAGTCTCAAACAGATATTCCCAACCAAACCTGTCAATTGTCTTTGCAACATCTAAAGATTTTAAAACTAATTATTTCTCTTGAAGCTGTTCATCCTCCATTCGTATCAATGTTCTTGTCAAGTTATAAGTTGTCCTACTTCCTACAAACCCTGTCTGATCTCTGTGTATCAGTCTTGGTAGCATTTTACTCACTCTCATAAAACATTTGGAATCAAGTTTCATCACTGAAATGGGTCCATATGAGGATGGGAACCCGGGTGGGTTTTTTCCCCTTCTTTATGGATTACTGAAATTACTCCCTCTTTCCATGATTTTGATTATCTGCTCCCTTTCCCTTATATAGTTGAACTGTTTTAACCAAACTTTAACAGTGTCCTCCTTCTGTATGTCCCAAGACTCATTTAGGAAGCCTGAATCTCATAGCCATCTTTTTCCACATTTTCAGTCTCTCTTTTACCTTGATTTTTCCTGTTAATGTAGTTTTTGTTCATACTCCTCCAACTTTATCATCTTTAGCCATTCCCAATTCTCCCTTCCTACTTCTATATCTATCACCTTTCTTTCATCTTTTTTTTTTTTTTTTTTTTTTTTTTATACGAATTTCCAAATAATATTTTGTATAGCTCTTCAATATCTCCACTAATGTAACCGCTTTTTTTTTTCCTTGAGGGTCCCATCACCTATTTCATGTATTCCTCTTTTCACTTCTAACTATTTGATTGAGACAGGACTTTTATTGCTTTGGCATTTGCCTTGAAATACAATCTTTCTACAGCTATTATTTTATTCCCTATCCTGCCTTCATCCATTCCTTGTATATTCCTCATCTCCCTCTCTTTCTTTCTTAATTTGATCTCCTTTCCTTCTGTCTCTTTGTGTTTTCCCTAGTTCTGTCTTCATTGCGTAAATACTCCCCTGTCTTTTCTATTCCCCTCTGTAATTCATTAACTTCTTATTGTTTCCTGCGCCTTATCCCATCTTTCCACAGTACTATCTCTTTTCTCTAACGTGCTTATACGTATCCTTGCCAACGTCTTCTTTTCTTTGTCATTTCCATTAAATATGTTGGTACCCTGCATTGTCTGTCCAGTAGTGGGCCTTTATCTCCATCTATTCATAATCCTATCAGTACATGTTCCAGTAATCTGATTGGATCTATTTTCACTTATTTAACCCATTCCACGTGTTCTTTTGTAATATAACCACTATCAGTTCTTGACGAGGTTTTGTATTTTGATGAGAAATGTTTGTGTGTTTCTTCCAATTAGTCTTTCAGGAACTACTTTCGTAGAATATACTCACCCCACAGAGGGTATACATTCCCTCATAAATTACCCCTCCCTACTTAATTTCGACACTCTTGGTCCTCTTTCCACATCCTCCCTTTTAGCTGTTATATTCCAGTCTCTCATTCATACCCGCTAATCATTCTTGAACCTTACTATATTGGCAAAAATGCCCTTCATTTCCCTTACTGATGCTTTTGGTGAAATATAAACTATAGAGATCTTTATATCCTCTGTAACACCTTTTATTCCAGTGTATCTGCCTTTCTTAGCTTCTAGCTTACTCTCAACTGCCATTGGACATGACTTCTTCAGTAACGTAACCACCATTATTTGTCCCCTTATCCCCCATGAAGAACTTGCTTCTGTATTAGAATCCCCTTTCTTTAGTCTTTTATGGTCTTCCTGTCCAAGATGAGTTTCTTGTAACATATGCACCTGTGCATTTGTTCTCATCATGTGTGCCTTTATTCTCTCCCTCTTCATAATGACCACAAGCCAATTAAAATTCTAAACTGAAATTGTCTTTTTTTTCTAATTTGTATCCTCACTTTTTTCTCTCTCCCTCATTTTTTCTGTTGCATATCTTCACTTTTTTCTCCTTCAGCTGTTTTTTTTTAAATCTGACTTTCTTCTGGTACTGTCCATCCTTAATAACTGCACCACCTGATAAATCTATGTTGTCCATCTGTCCCTTACATACATCTTCCCCCATCTGTCTCCACTGTGTTTAGAACTAAAACTGTGTACTTGTTTACAACTATGTGTTCCTTCCTCAGTGTATTTTCTTCTCTGCATTGCATATAGCACCTTGCCTCCCACATCTCTGCCATAACTGTGGCAGTGTTACAGTAGCTTTTTGTGAGTCTCTCCATCCCACACCACTTTTTTCTTTAGTGCTTACCTCCTCACTTCTAGCTATTTTATCCATATACGTGCCTTACATTACAAATCTCTTCTCATCTCTAACCATTCTCGATGATTCTTTACCTGTTCCCCAAATTCTGTTGTATTCCTCCCTTTCAACCCTCCTAACTGCTTAGTCTACTTATTAGCTACCTTCAGTCACCCGTTCATTTGCTACCTCAAATGCTTTCCATTTTATTTCACACTCTTATACCTACTTGATACAAATTCCCTCACTGCGTCTGCCACCACGGCTATCCTGTTGTGAATAAAATTTCATGACCTCTTATTAGATTCTAAACATCTATATTACTTCTTTCCCCAAATCACCTGTTTCACCTCCCTACTTCCACTCCATCTTTTCATTTGTCCTCATTGCCTTCATTCTACATTGTTCCTACCAACCCTGTCCTTTATGTTAAAGTCAATTGTTCCCATTAATATTAATGCTGCCGTGTAATTCTCTCTGATATCACCAACGGCCTCAGTTTTGTACCCTTTGACTCCTTCCTGTATCTCTGAGATTCAAATAATCCGTTTACTAGTTGTGGCTCTGCTACTTTAATCTTCTTCCTTCAATTTCCATATTATACCACTGATCTTTTTAGTATCTCTTATTCCTTCCTCCATTTTAATCTGTCATTCTCTCACAATATTTACCTAAATTCTTCTCAAGAAACATGACCCATGTATTTATTACACATTCGGTTTAACCCACTCCCTCTTTGTATCAGTTTTGCCCCTCAGTAATGTGTCAATTTTGCATACCATTTTAGATCCTCTAGCTACTTCCTCTTAAACCTCTCCAGTTTGTCTCAGTTTATTGTATTTCCTGATATCTGTCCCCCTCTTATCTCCTAAACAGTGTGGGTCATTTTACTTTTCATGGCTGTAGTGTAGTTCGATCATCATTTCTCGATTTATAATAATTGGCCCCTTCATCTTGGTACACTTTGTGCTTCCCACCTCATGACATCATCTGAATTCCGATTCCCTATCCTAGCTCATCTTATCTTTACAAAACAGTAGGTGAAAACATAATATAGCCTATTCCCATGCTGTGCCATTTCAATTTTGCTTTAATATTTACCACTGTTTTAACATTATCCTGTTGATGTACCTCAGCTCTAAACATTGATCCTGTCTTCTCAATATACGTGATACATCCCACTTCTTGATTGTATCTCAGCTTCTATTCCCTACCATTTCTTGTCCTTTTCAGAACATCAAAAATAAGCATAATGTAACATCTCCCATTATTGTGCCGTCCCTGCCCATCCTTACTAATGGGTGCTAACCCCTATCCTTTTGAGATATTTTGTCTTTTTGCTGTTGGGTGTTTTGAAATAAGTTGTTTTTTCAAACTGCATCAATTAGCTGTGTTTTAATGCTTTTGCATTTTGACGAGTGGTCATAAATTTGTGTGTGTGTGTGTGTGTGTGTGTGTGTGTGTGTGTGTGTGTGTGTGTCTGTGTGTGTGTGTCTGTGTCTGTGTCTGTGTGTGAGTGCATGTATTGTGTATATATATCAGATATGATTTTATTTTATACGGTATAACATTCTTTTATGACAGTGATTAGTAGTAATAGTCATTATTTGTTCAACTTCAGAATGGTATAGTATGGTAGGGACATCTATACTGCAGTGATTATGTTTACAAACAAAGCTGCTTCTTCCTGATTTGTATTCTGTATTCCCACAGTATATAATTTTGCCTTTCATTTTTCTTCAGCCTCCTGTTTTCATTAACTTAATTTGCTAGGGTACTGCTATTTTATGTAAGAAAAATCCAGAACACAGTGTCAAGAAACTCTGAATCATGGAAACACCTTTTCAAAAATGAAATCCTAAATGTTAAGCCTACAATGCATTCTGTGGGAGAGATGTAATCACTTTCCAACTTAAATATAATAAGGTTGTCAATGTCCGGCAGCAAGTTATAGCATGGGTGTATTTTCATTCATGTTTTTGTCATTGTGTATGCATTTATATTTGAGGAGACAGTTTAGTAGATTTATAATTCATTTAATTATTTTATTACTTTGCTTTCCTATAGTTTTATTTTAGTTGCACACTTCTAAGCAGACTTTAGTTGATATCAGGAAATACTGTAAATTGAGACATATGTTGTCCTTCTCTTCTTTACCCAAGAAACAACTGCTTTTATAGTACTCTGTATGCATTAGTTTCAAGCATCCACTGCCTCTGCTAGAAGTGTAATGTTTTCCTTTTGTTCATGATTGTGCTGTCAGCTCATGTATTAATAACAAGTCAGAGTGACAAAACATATTGTATCATATAAAGCCAGAGATGTGTGGATAAACTGCAAAATCTGGTACAAACAGAGAAAAGAATACTGAAAGCACGTTATTTTTTTTATTTTTAGGGGTCAGAGTAACTCTGATATCTATACTCATACACACTGTATTTTAGTGTATTTTCATTTTACGCCCATAAGTCGTCATAGTGTTGTGATGCTGTTTGAAGCTAGCCTCATTAACCAAGTGCCCTCTCAATTAGTGAATGTGTGAAACAATAGGATATGACAAAATTACATTAAAATTGTTTGCTAGGGTACAGTATATGAGGAATAATAACCACCATTCTTTACTTGTTAGGCATATTCCCATGCTTAGATTCCTACTCTCATCTGAGAGGTATTCACATTATGGGTTTAGCCATAAATTACTCAGAAAATAGGAGATAATTCTTTAGCTTTATATAAACAATGTTAGAAGAAAATATAATTTTCTGTCTGCTAAGAGTGGCAAATGTTGATCTGATGTTATCCTTTTCATTCATTCCTCAACTGATTGGTCTAGGATGTGACTGCCCCTTCTACCAGATACTGGGATCCAAAAAACTCTTGAACTCCTCTCTCTACCTGTAATGCCCCACCAATCTAACATACTTCAGATCTCATTCGCTGCATTTCAGCTTCAGTCATGGATCCTTTCGCTCTCAAATTTTTGGGAGTTTTTGCTAGCATAATCATGAGTTTCATCTACTGCATACTTTGTTCTCATTTTCTCATGCCTCCCTATATTTTCTTGCTAGTTTTCTCTAGCATTTCTTCTGTACAGTTGCTACTGATTTTTTGATACTTCTCTGTAGTACCACTTGTGGTACATTGCTATTTAAATTTCTCTGTTTCATATCTTTCTTCCCTACTGATTGGAGTACTGCTTGCACTACCATTGTTGGCAGTTTTTCTTTCTCCCTTTGCTTTTTTTTCTTAAAAAAAAAACTTTAAATTAGCAGTACCTTGTAACTCTCTTCTGGACTTAGACTTGTCAGCCATACTGTCCTAACTAAGCTACCAGTTTTAAAAAATGCATCACTTGTGGGTATAAAAATCCCGAACTTGGATGCCGATAGGGAATGTGTATATTGTCTAGGAAGAGCATATTTAGAAGTGGTTTGTTCTATTTGCTTTGGGTTCAATTCCAGGGCTCTCAGAGACAGGAGGAACAAGCTAGTGTTGAAGCACCCTCTCCTTTTTACTTCTTTGTCTTCTGCTTCTATAGCTGGGGCACAACCCCACCCCCCACCCCAAGAAATTGGATAGGGGAAGCCAGACTCTGCTCCCAGAGGTAAAGAATCTTGCAAGAGGTCACCAAATCGCTCTTCCTCTTTGGCTCCTTCTTTGAAGCTGAATGCTAAAAATATCAAAAAAAAAAATCAGGTCCAACTACTTCAAAATCAAAATCACCCTGGATCTGATCACCTCCGCTCCTTCTGGATCCAGTCACTTCTCAGCTCCCTTCACCTTTCTTGGAGGGATTCCCTACAAACATTCAAGACCTTCATCCTCCACATCTTTTCTCTGGTCTTACAGAAGTTTATCTGAGACTGACATGGGCGTAGGATGATAAGAAAATTCCTCAGAGCTCAGATCCAGATGTGGGTACTCCTGGGTCTAACTCCCATTTTATCCATGAGCCGACCCTTGTCTACTCACCCCTTGGTCTCTCCTTCTCTGATCTGAACCTCTGTTTTGGAGCCCTTGGACCCGAAACCTCTGGGGGTGTCCTCATTGGATCCAAAGATGGTCTGTTCTTTGACTGCAGTAACTTCCCTGAGCTGTTCATAGATTAGTACTAGCTAACTGTCCTCGGGGGGCTATTTTAAGCCTAGCCAATTACCCCATGTGAGAATCAATCCTTGCACCTTGTGTTTCTAAGGTAAGCACCTTAACCATTATGCGAACCTCCCACCCCCTATTCACTGTTTGGAGCTGGAGGAATGCCAGATCGGGGGTTGGGGCTAGGGTTGACTCCAAAGCTATCTTAGCTGTCTCTGCACCTCAGGGCTTTGGCTCTGGATAGCTCGGGTGCAACTAATTCCTCGGATGGAGTGCTTGTGGGGTTGCAGGAGTGAACAGCTTGGGAATTTTCATCTCCTTTGCTGTCGACTTTGGTTCCCCCCATGCACTCTGCCTTTGAGTTGTAGAGAGGACCTTCTCTTTATCTAGAGAAAGGCCATCTCTGCCTTCCCTTCCATGCCTCACACTCAAGCCTACCTTCTTTGCATACTTGGTCTTCAGGTCTGGGATCTAACTGTCTAGTATTGAGTAACTCTTCAGGCTGTCTACATTCCTTTAGAGCAAAATATAGCAGCAGTCCCTTTGAGCAGGTCCAGTATATAAACTCATGAATGGATGATTCACAGAGATATTTCTGGACATTGCCCATTGATGGGGTATCCCACAGGTAGGTCTTTGTACCTCCCCTTTGAACAGACAACTTCCTTTTTTTTTTTTTTTTTTTTTTTTTTCTTCTGCCAAAGTCACAAGTCCTCTGGCTTAGGTGGACACCCCATCCTTTCCTTGGAAGATGATGTTTCTCTATACCATCCCTCCCCTTCCTCTGATTCTGAGGGTCCTGTTCAAGATCAAGCAAGACTCCCACAAAATCTTGCTGGTGACTCCTTTTTGGCCCAGACAACATTGGTTCCCCCTTCTTCACCTAGCCAGAGGCATTCACCACAAGTTACCTCACAGGGTGGACCTTCTTGCCCAAGACAAGGGGTCTGTAATCCATCCTTACTTGTCCACTCTTCAACCAACGCTGTTATGGCACGATTTGACTGTACTTTATACCTGTGTTTTCTGCTTGTTACAAATTCATTAGCAGTGCTTCATATGCTAGTGTTCTAGAAGATTTGGTCTGCACGGATATTTGTAGCCTTTGAAGGAGTATGACATGAAGTGTTTACATTAGGTCAGTTATCAAAGCTAAGGAATAGAACCTTGTGGGCTATTGTCCTTGGCCCATAGATACGATATGATTGAGGGACGTAGTGTGAAATGCCATGATAGGAGACAGAAAAATACACAGTCACTGTCCATACATACTTTACTATTCTGTAGATGGTGCTTGTTGTTTTGTCAGTCATTATAAAGACCTGCAGTCTTTTCATATTTCATTAACATTGCCAAAATCAATGGAGCACGAAGTATTACATGGTATCAGCTGAAGTCTTAGATGATGCTAAATAAAACTGTCATTGATCTTGCCCTGCAAGTTGTGCAGCTTGAGTGTTTATTTAGTTAATTATTAAAGTACACATAAATGTTCATATTTCTGTAAATGTCTCTTAAAGTAGGCACCCAGAAAGGAACTGCTTGTCATAAAAACTGAAATCTAGCTGAAAAGAATTTCTGTTGATACTAAATGTCTAGCTTGTATGATTCCCAGTTTGATTGTTGCTCATGAATGTTTATAGAAAATACAAGTCTGGATTTTTTTTTTTTGTAAAGTATTAAGCTTTGGTGTAAAGACTCTGAATATATTGACTAAAACCATTGTAAAGAAGAGTTTTTACTGAACATCTCTGTTTATCCATTTTAATAATACCTGTTTATATTTTTATTTGTTTGCCTTATCTTTAACTTTATCTTTTTAGAAGGTGCTCAAGAATCTAAACGTGTAGGCTGCAGGGATTTGACATTTCACAGCTGTTGTAGGAATGAGTTAGGAGGAGGAATAGCAATTTGTAATAAGACAAAAAATAGTGTCTGCACGCCCTCTAAATGTTGATGTTTTTCATGAAGATTCTTTTTTTTGTCTGCGAGTCAAGGAGTTTAGTTTCCTTATTTAATTTTTCCTGCTTGGCTTCCTTACCATACTGCAATACACAACTGCTCAGGAATGCTTGGAAAAAGCAGGGTTATGGTGAGGAGCTGCCATAACAGTTACACAAGTCGTAGCAGGTTGTGTTATAGTGCTGTAAGATATACTGAAAAAACAGTGGATTAAAGTTTTGGACAGTTTACAGTAATTGGTAGATAGTACTTGAACTATATTACTTACTATCTGTGGTAGAAGTATAAAAGTGGCTTCACAGGAGAGGAAGCTGTGCTGTGTGTTACTGGCATTCTTTTCCTTTGAAGTGCCTTTTTCTAGGATTAAAGTGCAGCCTTTTGGGAGATTCATTTAGTGTTGGGGGCAGGAGTTTTCAGCTGCCCTCAAAAAAACAAGACACTTCTCTTTTGTATTAAGATAGGCAAGTAAGTATATCTCTGAAGGTATGTGGTGACTAGAACTTATTTGCCAGTGGCACTCCATTTAAGGTAAGTTACAGTTGGGATACGCAAAGCTCTGCAGAGGACCTGTGAGGGAACAGAGTTAAAGGAAGAAAGTGGGAGGCAAGATGAGAAGGCAAAATGATTTAAAACTCAAAAAGATACTTCTTTGCAAGATTGGAGAATAAATACACTACTGGATTGGGTGGCAAAGAACAGATCAGCTGAAGCATTTAATAAAGCTTAGGACAGATTGGACAAAGGAGGGGTGAGAAAAGAGGGGAGGCGCAACTGTGTGGTGCTAGGTGCAGCAACCGGATATACTAGATAGCTGGATAGATATAGTCTTCTGCAAATAGTTGTATATGTGTTTCAGAAAGGTAGAGAAGGGGGTTGGAACTTGAAAGGCATAAAGTGATCTCTGTTTTAACAGGGCAGCATGTTCTTAAATGTAGCTTTTGTGGCTTTGAGCAAGGAGGAAAACGGACACTGGTGTCTTATCAGAACTTTGGTATGCATCAACTATGTCCATCTCTTAAAAAAAACACACAAAAACATTGTCTTAGCATGGCTGTGTAGTTTAGATAATGGCATGCATTAATTCTCGAAAAACTTTATCATCAGATCAGTTTACTGCAAAGGTCACTATAAGCAAGGTTTCAGGAAATGTGCAACTTTGCAGTTTATTCAGCTAATAACCTCTTGAGGAGTCTTACATTTTCAGACACTTTTGGTGACTTGTTATGATTGTTTTACACTTTTGGTGACTTGTTATGATTGTTTTGAAAATAGGAAAGTAATATGAGCAGCAGTCAGTATACAAAATAGTAGTATAATACTTACCCAGAAAGGTTTTAGTAGTAAAATCAGAAGTCTGAAAAATATTGATTGACATCTACATCATTACTGCACATTATTAATTGTGTGAAAATCTGTCTAAAGATTTGAGACTTGGTAGTTGATTTGCTTTTGTGCTTACATTGAACAATCAAGAAATACATTCACTGCTTCTTTTTTAATAACTCTTCTTAGGACCAGGAGCATTTGGGTGCATTGATAGGTGAACTGTGCAGGGCTCGTGAAAGTTTTTTACTACAGATTTGTAACAATTTAGGATTGCATGGGGACGGTGGGATTTACTGGTTGCAGTAACTGAAACGCAGAAGAGTTAAAAGCTATGATTCTTTTCTTCAAAGCTGCAAAACAAAGATTCTGGATATGAAATGGTTAAGTTGCTGAGGGGTGAGATTCAACATTAGTTGTATGATTGCTGTCATGGAGTTATTTTCATTTAAGCTTCAGGTTTAAATTATTTCAATAGGAGTTTTTATAGCAACAACTAAGAATTTAGGGTATGCTCTTTCATTTCTTGTAATACGTGGTCTTTAGGTTTACTCCTTAGAAGTATATTGCATGGGCTCTTGATGCAAAGCAGGAGCTGCCTGTGGTGATTAGCTGGAAGGCCACTACATGTATTACTGCAGTATAAAACCAGGCAGCTTAGAACACTATATAGGATTTTAAATCTGACTTTAGGCTGTAAATGTAGCCTTCTCATCAGCTGCTTTTCCTTGGAAGTTTGTTGTTTAGTCCCTCTGTTCAGTTAGTAGGCAGTGGCTTACTGCAGTTTTTATGTAATATTTTAGAACTGTACACTGTGGCTTCCTGTATAAGAGATGAGAGAATATGCTATGGAGCTTGATTTAAAATATTCTTTGTCAGAGTAATCACTTCAGTCTTTGACATGTTTATACTGGTTAAGTAAAGTCTGTCGCTCTGTCTCTGTCTCTCTTTCTCTCTCTGTCTTCTGAGTCACAGCTGACTCCTATAATGTCACCATAGGCAGCCACTGCTATTTGTGGAGGCAAAGGAGGAAACGGAAGTAGGTTGTTGGATCTTTCTTCCATATCACATATGCATACACTCACACCTATGGACAGTTTAGAGTCCCATATTCACCTATGGCATGTCTTTGGAATATAAAGGCTACATGCTATTTCTTTAAATTGCTTATAGTTTCCAATAAAGGTAGCAGCCCTAAAATTCCTTCTACTGTAAGCTCAAGACCTGTGGGAGAGGGCTGATGTTTGGCAGGCATGAGAAAGAAAAGGACCTGGAAAATAGTTATTAATTAAAATGATTCACAAAGGTTACATATTTTACAGTTATACATGTTCTTTTGTACTTCTTGTTGTATATGATACTTTGTGTTTGATAAGACTGTATCACCTTCCTCAATTTTTATTTATTTTACGTTTGTTTACTGGGGTGTCCGACTGGGCTGGTAGCCCATTTTCAGCAGAGGCCTGGGGAGAAAAGCTCCATAGTACAATTTAACAAGCACTCAGTCTATTTAGTTACATAATTAGACAGTGTAATATTGGATACAGAGTAGAAACAATATATTCTGTATAGGATAACATGGTACAGAGAAAGCCAGAAAAAAATAGTGTGTAGAGTAACAGAATACAATATAGATAGAAAAAAGAATACAAATACATCTGCTTCTAGTTTGGGGAAGAAAGTATTTCACAGTGGACAAAAGTGTAGAAGTTATGGTGCCTAATAAGATAAGGATAGAATTTGGAGGGTTTATTATAAAGATGAAAGTATGAGACAGCGTTAGTAGGGGAGGAAAGTGTTAACATAGGAGTGTGAAAGTTAAAGAATGAGGGAAGAATTTAGTAGAAAATATGGTGAGGATATGGAGATGAGATGAAATGGGAGAGAGAGAATGAAGGGGAGAAATGGGTGAAAATGAGGGAAAGAGTGAAATAGAAGGTAGGGTGAGTTCTGCTTCTAGGACCCGAGGCTGACCGGTCTTGAGCAGCTCAGCACCTAAAATGTTATTAGATCACCTAACTCCTTCCAGTTTCCCATAATTCTCTGCATGGAAGGGTCCCTTCGCATAATTTTCTGCAATGTACAATTGCAGTTGTATCTGCAGACTCTCCCTATATACTGTTTGTTTTATTTGGTGTTTTATTGTTATTTTGCTTGTGTGGTGTTGGAATTCTGTTAGTGTCTTTCTTTCCCAGTTACCTCAGACCTACGAATCTGTAATTTTTTAAAGTTATTATTCTGCTTTTTGTTACTTAACTTTTTTGTCCTGTCATTTTGTTTTGCCTTTTAGACCATTCTGTGTATGTCTTACGTGCATACACTTTTTTTTTCTCAGTACGCTTCTATTTTTTGGTTTTCTTAGGAGGCATTATTATTATATTTTGGGCTTAAACTATAAACTTTTGGCAATGTTATTAGATATATGCAAGTGTATAAACAAATGCTTTGCTCAGAAATGCATTTTTTCTGTCCTTGGGAATTGCATATATGTTCACACATTTCTCGCTATGTAATTGTTAATTACCTAAATGTGTAAGAGTCTATCTGGGCTCCATTACCAGCAGTAGTCTTATTTCAGTCTGCTTTGAACTCTGCTGGCAATTTCTAGTGTAGGCCAACATGTTTATTGTTCATATCTAGCTTTCTTCTAAAAATGTTTCCTTTGTCTTATAAAATTTGTATCCTTTGTCTTATTAAATTTGTATATGATATTCATAGTTTGTTTTGAGTGTAAGGAAATTTGATTTCTGTTTGTTCCTGTCAGTCTGGTTGTGGCATCAGTGACAGTTATGGTAAATATCTCCTTCTATTTCTCAGACACTGTGATGCCCATGTAGTCCTGTCTTAGTTTGCTTGTTGGATTGTACTGGTAGTGCTTCAGAACAGAACCTATGCTTTTCCTAAATGGTTTTCTTTCTTAACAGATACAGATATCTCCTTAATGATATTAAATATGTTCAGTCTTGTGGTATGGTGACTACTGAGCCTGGGAAACAGCAAAGTTCTTCGGAAGTACAGTGCAGACAGGCAAACCATAGAAAAGGCTGTCTACAGTAACCAATAAGGAGAAAGTGTCTGAGATAAATTATGGCCGTTACCTTTGGCGGAGATCAGATTCCTGACCTGTGGGTATAGAGCAGTTTTCAGGAAGTTCTGTAGGGAGGATAAAGACAGTCTGGAAGGTGTACTTTAGGGAAAAAATGGGAAGGAATAAGATTCTTTATGAAATTTAACCATGCTTGTATGGCCAAGAGTGTTGCTATAAAAAGTTATCTTTATGGTTTTTACTGACTAAATTGAGGAAAAACAGTGCATCCAAGAAATAATGAAAGATTGGAATTCTTTGTTACTTCCGTTGTTTTCTTCCCTTCTAAATAAAACTCAACTTAATCCAAAAAGCTGGTTTCAAAAGACTGTTTTATGATTGCAAGCACTAAAGGTTGCTGCACCGCTGGCTTCAGCAGGTAGAAGTATGGATGTTAAGTTGTCTATCTCACCTTCATTCTTGCTGGTTGGGATCGGAGCCGATCACTCCGCCATCTTCAATAGCTCGAGAGCTGTTTACTGGCTCGAGGCTACCCCTTATCCCATGATGCCTAGTGATAGCTACCCAGATCTTGTTTGCCGCTTCAGCTGCGAGGTGTCGTTTTTATGGCTCAGACTCGTATAAGTTTTTTGTATAACTTTCTTACTCTAGGATTCAACCCTTTTAGTGTTTTATTATTAACGTTAGTCTTGTTTTGTGATAGTGTTTAGTTGTAGTATCCTTTCTTGTAGAACTCGTTTAATTTAGAGAGTTCTCCCCCACCCCTCCCCCTACCTCTTTTTGTCAGGTTAGCCATTTAAGTTAGAGGCTTTCCTATTTACAAAAAAAAAAAAAAACACGTTTAACTATAGTCTTATAGTACAGTGTGTTTTTTGTGTAGACTGTATATTGCTTCTGGTAGTTGTTATAATTGTTGTTTTCCTTCTTTAAGGATGTTAAAGGAATCCAAGATTTCTGGGTTCAAGAAGTGTGACTCATGCTGTCAAAAAAATGTCTCTGACAGATGGGCACACGTCTTGCGTCTTTTGTTTAGGCGCTGTGCACCTGCAGGACTCTTGTTCTATCTGCCATGCCTTTAGTCCAAGAGTCCTTCAGGAGCGTAAGAATAAGCTTATTCTTAGGGGTCTTTTAAAACCCCAGGATTCACTGGCCAAGAGCTCTCAGCCTGTGAAATCCCCTAAACCCACCAAGCCGTCAGCTCCAAGTTCGGAGCCATCTTCGGTTCAGATTTTACCTTCCACGTCAGTTCCGGCTGGCACTGACAAGACAATCTCCCCGTCCGCTCCATCAGAGACTTTGACGCCGTCACAGAGCCACAAGAGGCTGAGGTCCCCTTCACTAGAATCTGTGCATTCGGCTCCTCTGTCTCTTTTACTTCAGAGCGAGCGTAGTCACCGATCCTCTCCTCTCGATCCTCTAGGCTGTCGGATCACGATGTGGAGAGAGTGGTCAGTAGGTTGCTAAAGTCGCAGGCACTTGCCAAGATGTTGTCCAGCCCTCCTCAACAGGTGTCGGCTCCTTCCACTTCTCTCGATGTTCCTCTTCCGACTCCAATGAGTTCGGAGCCGGAGTTCGTTGGGGTTAGAGTAGTGGAACCGTCGGCTCTGATAACTCTATCTCCTTCGGTTCCGACGTCTGCTCCGATTCCCTTGGTGGTGCCATCCGTCAAGGGATCTGGGCGCCGGGGTTCCCTCGTCAGCTCTGAGCTTTGGCGCAGGTGAGCTTGGCTCCTACATCAGCTTCGGAGCCGTCTCCCTCGGTGCGGAGAAAGATTCCTATTTCCTCGAAACCAGAGCTTTCTCTGCATTGTGGCAGGGACGCCTTTGATGTTATGAGTGTGCTGGCCACTGAGTCAGCTCCACTATTAGCCCCACTGGCACCATCCCCTGTAGTGCCTGTGCCAACCTCTGCTCCTCCTCCAGGCCCCAAGCGTAGGGAACCAATGCTCCAGGACACCCCATTGGGTGTTTCCTCTTCTTCCAAGGCCTCCCCTGATCATTCAGAGAAGCCCCCTCATAAGAAGAATTGCAAGAGGAAGCACATTGACTCCCCCAAGTCTGTCACTTCTGATACAGACTTTGATAATTCGGAAGGGTCCCCGAGATCCCCCTCTGAAGATGTTTCCTTCTCGGACATCCTAGAAATGCTTAAGCAGAGGGGGAACTGGAATCCCCTAGCCCCTACCGAGGATGAGTCTGTATTTCTGGATGCTTTCAGTTCCCGACCTTCCACCTCCTGGGTTTCTCCACCTTTCGATCCACTTATGGCAGTGGTGGCTCGAAAGGCTTGGTCAGCTCCGGATACAGTGGAAGCAATTCTGAGGAGACCTGGTAAATTCATTACAGCACCCCAGGATAAGCAATTCCTTACTAAAGGTGTTCCTGTTAATGCCATGGTGGTAGCAGCAGGCACCAAAAAAGAGTTAGCGGAGACCTCTTCATCTGTACATCCTCCTAACAAGGAGTCTAGGACAATGGACAGATACGGGAAGTGAATGTTCGCTTCAGCGACCTTCTCTATGAGGTCACTGAACTACTTATGTCATTTTACCTGGCTTCAGAGGGATCTCCTTAAAGAGCTGAAAGATACCCTTCAAGATCCATCAGCTGAGGGAGCTCAAGCTGGCAACGCTTAATTCTGTAGTTAACTCCTCCATGAGGCTCATTTCCTATGCAGCCGATGGTGCGAGTAGAGCTGCAGGTACTGGTGTGGCCCTTAGGAGGCATGTATGGATGCGGCTGTGTAACTTTGCGGAACCCTTTTGAGCGTCCTTCACCAATCCCCCCTTTGATGGTTCCTTTCTTTTTGGACCACAGGTGAAAGACACTTTGACTAGGTGTGAGCATTTTTCCTCCAGAGGCAGAGGGGGAAACAATGATAACAGACGCTGCCCTCATGGCAGAGGGGGTCCGCAGAACCAGGGCAACAGAGAATCTTTCTCCGATAAGCCCTTTCAGCATCCCTGAAGGGTGCCCGGCTGCTCACCTCTGGAGGCAGTCGGGGGAAGACTTTCACTGTACCTAAAAGCCTGGCAAAATTTAACGCAAGACAGATGGGTACGGTCCATTATATCCGGAGGTTACAAAATTCCTTTCCATCAAACCCCCCCCCCCCTTACCGTCAAAGAAATCCCTTCCAGATGTTCCACCCAATCTGAAGGACCAAGAAGTAATAGAAGTTTCAAAACTGCTAAAAAAAGAGTCATCCAGGAAGTCCCGGCAGACTAGCATGGATCCGGAACTTACTCAAGGTTCTTTCTGGTACCAAAAAAGACAGGGGACTGGAGACCAATTCTGGATCTCAGCAGACTAAACAGATCTGTACAAAGAACAAAGTTTTGGATGGTCATGCTACAGTCTATTCTACCCTTTCTGGGTCAGGACAATTGGATGTGCTTGATAGATCTTCAGGACGCGTACTACCATATCAAGATGGACAGGCGCTCCAGGAGATTTTTTCACTTCCGGCTGGGAGCCAGTCATTATCAGTTCAGAGCTCTGCCCTTTGGTCTCACCATAGCCCCCAGGGTGTTCACCAAATGTATGGCAGTGGTCACGGCTCACCGGAGACGTCGAGGATTCCAGGTGTTTCCATATCTAGATGACTGACCCCTCACTGCTACTACCAGGCATCAACTCCAACAAGCTAGGGACTACATAATCACAATCTGCTCCCAGCTAGGCATTACAATAAGCTTCGAAAAATCTGCCTTGTTGCCCTGTCAATCTATCACTTACATAGGATCAGACTTAGACACAAGGAACATGTTTGCAAGGCTACCGCTAGAAAGGGTGTCTACAGTTCATTAGCAGGTACAGATTCTAATGCAGAGCAAAAGGATGCAAGTCAGGTTCGTCCTTCAAAGAGTTCCATGGCAGCAGCCATTCTTCTAATCCCACTGGCCCGCTTTCATATGAGGATCCTTCAGTGGCTTCTGTTCACACAGTGGTCTTTCCAAGAGCTGCCCATGTCTCACATGATCCTGATTACAGAAGCATGCAAAAGGCACCTTTCATGGTGGATGGTCTCCCCACTAGTGACTCAGGGCAGACCCTTCGTTGAGCCCCCTCCGGTAGCCACAGTGACGACAAACGCCTCCCTGATAGGGTGGGGGGGGCATTATCTGGGCAGGACAGTCCAAGGCACTTGGCAACCTCATGAGTACCATCTGCACATAAACGTCCTAGAAATGAGAGCCGTGCTCCAAGCATTGCAAGCCCTTCAGGACTCTCTTCCTTCCAGGACCATTGTAATTCAAATAGACAGTATGTCAGTCATGTGGTACATCAACAAGCAGGGTGGAACCAGATCCTACCCCCTGTGTTGAGAAGCACTCAGACTGTGGCAGTGGGCAATTTCCTCCCAACGTTTTCTGATTGTGACGCACATCCCTGGGAGGTCCAACGTCATAGCGGACAGGCTCAGCAGAGCTATCCTCATGCCTCACGAGTGGTCTCTGAATCAGGAAGTTGCGGATCTTATCTTCCGCAAATGAGGACAGCCTTGCTGCGATCTTTTTGCCACCCCCTTCAACAGCAAATGCAGCAACTACTTCTCCCTTCTTCCGCTTCGAGTTGACACACCCAGAGACGCTCTAGTCCACGATTGGCCTCTGGGACTTCTTTATGCCTTTCCTCCGTTTCCCCTGATACCACAACTCATACAGAAAGCAATATCGTTGGGTTGCAAAATGATCCTCATTGCCCCCTACTGGCCTTGACAGATATGGTTCTCGTTCCTGCACCATTACCTTCTCGATTAGCCCTGGACTCTGGACCCGATTCCAGATCTACTGATTCATCAATCAGGCAGGTTGCATCAATCCCTCCAAACTCTCCAGCTCACAGCTTGGTTGCTCCACTTCCAACCTTAGCCAGGCTTCCCAGCATTTCCCCAGCTGTACGTGAGATTATTGTCTCCTCTCACAAGTCCACAACCAGGAAAATTTATGCTAGTAAATGGAAACGGTTTTCTTGTTGGGCAGAGGCTAGGAATGTAGATCCCTTTTCAGCCCCAGTCCACGAAATTCTGGAATTCCTAGCACAACTTTTTAATTCTGGGTCCGCTTCTGCTACGATCAGGGTTCATTTAGCATCCATTTCTAACTTTCATGTTGGGTTGTCAAATTCTAACATTATGTCTCATAAGCTCTGTAAAGCTTTTTTGAGAGGGACGACTCTCCTTAGGCCTCTGGTAAGAGATCCCCCTCCTCCTTGAGACCTTAATTTGGTCCTAACTTCCTTAATTCTGCCCCCTTTTGAACCAGCGGCATCCTGCTCCATTAAGTTTTTATCTTTGAAGACACTCTTTCTGGTAGCTATTACTTCAGCCAGACGTGTCTCCGAACTTCAGGCGCTATGTGTTCGTCCTCCATACTTGATTTTTCATAAGGAGAGGGTTGCTCTGAGGACTAATCCTTCTTTTCTTCCTAAAGTCTGCTCAGAAAATAATTTATACCAATCTATAGACCTTCCTGTGTTTTTCCCTAATCACACCAACAAGGCAGAGTACAAATCACACCAATTGGACGTATATAGACAATTGCGTTTTTACCTGCACAGAACTAAAAAAATAAGGAAGTTGGACCAGCTATTCCTTTCTTATGCCTTAGGCAAACAAGGTCTCCCAGTTTCCAAGGTGACCTTATCCAGGTGGTTGTCTCACACTATTTCATTTATCAGTTAAGGAACAAAGAGTTGCCTATCAAACCGAAAGGTCATTCTACTAGGGCCTTGGCCACCTCTGTAGCCTTCCAGTTTAGGTTGCCCATGGGTTCTGTCTGTGCAGCCGCTACGTGGGCAAATCCTCATACCTTTATTTCTCATTACAAGTTGGATATGGTCTCCAGGAGTAGAGCTTATTTTGGTTCCACTGTTCTGAAGAGTCTGTTCCAATGAGTCACCCAGGATATTAGGTGCTAGGGACGCTGTCCCAACCAGCAAGAACGAAAGTGAGATAGACAACTTAACATAAAGAAGTTATGTACCTACCATAACGTTCCATGTTAGTTGTCTTCATCTTGCCTTCTTTCTTGCTTCCCACCCTCCGTCTCCCTGTCCTATTGGACCGAGAGGAGTTCTTATTTCACTGGCTGGGTGTTCTCTGCTTTGTTTCCTCTACTGACTTAGAGAATATGGCAGGTATAGTCAACCTATTTGTTTTGGACTGGTTTTTCTCTTGCTATGTCTGGAGTTAGCTATTTCAAACGAGATCTGGGTAGCTATTGCTAGGCATCATGGGATAAGGGGTAGCCTCGAGACCGTAAACAGCTCTCGAGCTATTGAAGATGGCCGAGTCGGAGCCGAGGATCGGCTCCGATCCCAACCAGCAAGAAAGAAGGCGAGATGAAGGCAACTAACATGGAACGTTATGGTAGGTACATAACTTCTTTTTTAGGACAAACTGTGAGTCTGCAAAGCTAGAGTTCTGAAAGAACATTAATTAACTAATATATTGGGCATTCTAGAGTGCCCTAAATCTTCTAAATAGCTAGCTGTTTTCATAGAACTTCTAACTTGCTGACACTAGAGGCTGATAATAAGGCTTCACTCGAGTACGTTTCTTTGCCTGCAAACAAGAACAAAGAGATTGCTACCAGAGTTAGTTTACTTTGGAAAAGGGCACATAGCAAAGTACTGCACAGTTAATGACAGCAATACCGGCCCTTAAAAACTGTTATCCTTATCCAATAAGTTGTAAAAGAAGGAATTCCTATGGAATATTATAATGTTAAACTTTTATCCACTACAACTGTAGAGAAAGCTTTTTGCCAGTATACTGCTACTAAACATGTGAAGGCATGGAAAAGAGATGCAATGGTTGGTTGTTGGACTTAAGGAGATGACTGCATTAGTTAAATCCCAATATGTTTGTTGCATAAAACAGGTAGAAAACAAAACATTGAATGATGTTTGTGCAGGGAGACAAATGGGAGTACTATATAACAGAGGTAGAAAATGCAAATCCTTTTAGGCGAAGTGTTACACTCAGTGGCTTTATTCCCTAACTTAAGATATGGTACTATAATTGACAAAGATTTTCACCAATAGCGTTAATGCCTAACTTAAGATATAATTAACCAAGATTTTCACCAGTTGAAAGAGGTATGGAAATATAATGTGGGGGGGGTTAACTAGACATGTTACCAAAAATACATAATTCCAGTAAAGAAAAGGATGTATGACTAGAAGGCACTAAAGGAACTAAGATTTGGCTATAGATGAAAGGATTAGATAAATTCGATACCAAAATTCATCCATTGGCTGTGTACAACACATGGCTGACAAGACCCCCAACTTAGTAAAGGATTCTTGGGAATTTTTGGGTTTAATAAAAAAAAAGAGTTATGGGCAGAGAATATAATTTTTTAAACCATAGATGTTAAGGATTTGTTCACCAGTATTCCCAAGGGGGAGGGTCTCATGTTGTTTTAACAGGTGTTATTTCAGGAATCCGAACTGGAACATGGCATGGCTACACTGGTCTGTGAGATGATGAGCATTGTCTTAGATAACAATTTCTTATGGTTTGAGGGAGAGTACTATCAACAGAGCAGGGGTGTAGCCATGGGGGCAGTGTGTTCACCTGTGTATGCTAACTTGGTTCTTCTGGGTTGGGCGAATCAGTATGTATTAAATTGTCTTTTTTGGGGGTAATGTCAAATTGGATGTATGTTATTTGGACAACATTTTTATCCTCTGGGAGGGTAGTGAATCTGCGATCCCCAGGTTTATACAGTACTTGAATTCCAGTATGGATTTTTTGGATTTTACATATCAGTATGATACCAAAGGTATAAACTACTTGGATACTTATATTTCGAAAGGAACTGATGCTTTTAGGTCAAAAATATATAGAAAGGGCACTTTTTGCAGTGCATATTTGCATTTTCAAAGTAACCACCCCATGGAACAAAAGAGAAGTATTGTTAAGGGTCAGGCCATCAGAGTGGTCTGCATGACTTCACATTTGGAGGATTTGGGCCCCAAGTTAGAAAAGGTTTCCAGCATGTTCCAAGATAGGGAATACCCCAAATATTTAGTAGAATAAATTTTGAATGAAGTATATGTGAAATGGGGTGTTTTTTATAAACCACCACTGGGGGTGGGCTTCGCTACAAGTGTGAACCATTCCAGGGATGGTCTTCAGACCAAAAAGTTTGAAAAAAACGTGTGTATTGCAGTATAATTGGAATACCAGTAGTATAAAGAAAGTGATGTAATCTAACTGGAATATTTTTAGGACTATTGGGGAAATTTTCAATAAAGTGGGAGAAAAAAACAGTGTTCATTAACAGGATGGGTCTAAACCTGAAAAAACTTTTTTGAAATGAAAATAGATAGTATTGATGTGGTGGGTGTAGGCATTAGACCATGTGGGTTGTGCGCACAATGCCCATACATTAGCAAGCAGAGTAGTATGGTTTTGAACAATAACTTAAAAATTTAAATTACATTTAAGAAGGGAAATTGTAATACCACTGGATTAGTTTACATGGCAGTATGTGTGTTATGTACTCACTATTATGTGGGAAAAACAGAATGTATGTTAAAAAACAAAGTGTATGAGCACAACAATGATATTAAAAAATCCATAAATTATCCAGTGCTTTGTATAAGCATTCCCTCACTTGTACAGGTTTTGTGAAATTTGTGTTTGGAATATTGGACATTGTCAAAATGAACCCAAGGGGTGGGGATTGGAAGAATTTATTAGAGAAAAGAGAAACTCAGCGGCAGCTTAAGTTAGCTGCAATGTGTGTATGTATATATATATATATATATATATATATATATATATATATATATATATATATATATATATATACAGTTTTAAACATGACATATTTATGTATGTGAATTTATATTACATTACTTTAAGTAGGTAGAATTTATATGTCTAATATGTGAATTTTAGTTTGGTTTTTGAATGTATTCAAAATTTTATGACATGCTTTCTTTCATGTTATGTATAAAACTTTTTGGAATTAATGAGGTTCCGTTATGATGTCATTAATTGAAAGTATTTAAATTGTTCTTTTTTTAGTAGGAAGTTATATTCTGATGAAGTCTCTTACAGGAGATGAAAGCGCTTAATACTAATAAATTACTGGATTTTTATTCTTTTTTCCTGAGTGCATTTTCTGCAAGGATTGTATTTCAGCTATTTTAGTGACATTTGTATGGTTTTTATTTGGTGTGGTGTTCGTTGGTGGTTGGATACCAAATCTTGCCAAAAGTCTCCAGTTGTTAATAAAAGAAGTTGTGGAGACTGATAGGGAAGGATGTATAAGTAATAACAGACTAAAGGAAATTCATATAAAATGGGTATAAAAACTGAGGTAGAGATAACTAATTCTTATATTGAAGAGAAAGAAGAGCTTTAATGGAGTCTTAGTCTTCTTGCTTTACCAAGCAAGAAGGGTAAGGTAAGATAATTACTGAACAGAGAGAAGAAAATTGCCAGAACGCCTGATAGAAGTTATTTTCATAAGTTCACCTTTGTAGAGGATGAACTAACTGAAGGTAAAAAATATATACCTGTATACAATGGAAGCCTTATTCTCCTCTTCACACATCAGAGTACTGAGGAAAATAATGCTCCCTTGGATAACTTTTAAATAAGTAATGTCAGTTTCCAGAGGGCGCATTGGGAAGGCAGTACATTAAATAGACTTGTAGAGAATATAGAAAGAGTAGGTGTGGAAATGAACAAAACAGCCCTGTTTCATATCCATATTTTGAACTAAGTAACAACCTGCTTTATAGTAGCCTAAAATAAAGACTAAATTCTAAGTCAGTTATTTCTAAAGCCTTTTAGAATACTTGTGATAAAATTAGCACATATTTGCATTTTAGATGTTCATTTAGAAATGGGTAAGACGAGACTAAGTAAACTTTTAGCTAGATTTCACTGATCCAGTGTTATGAAGGACAAATACATTTTTTGTGTAGCTTCCCTGGAATGTCAAAGAGCTACCTGATTCAATGTTTAAAGGCTCTTTGATATCATTACCTTTTGTTGAAGTCTGATTTGAGAGAGTAACAATGGACAGTGTAGATCCACTTCTAAAACTGGGTAAGGGCTATCACTACGTCTTGGTAATCGCTAGCTGTGCAGCAGCATTTTCTGATGTCATCCTTATTAATCGGAGTTAATGCACAGTCTGTAGCAAAATGACTAGTACTGCTTTTTCTAAAGTAAGAATTCCTGATGGCCAAGTTACATTTATGTGTAGAGTTATGCATGAACTCTGTCATTTATTTTAAAGTGAAACAGCTACAGAAATTTTAAACTACTACTATAGCAAAACAAACATGACGGGAAGAAAACACTGTATTTAGAAAGTGTGATGTCTTTCAGATCTACAGGACAGGTTTAAGAACTACAGACATATGGAAACAGCACAGGAGACGCAACAGAGAATATAAATAAAAATGCTCATCTGACAGAATTCAATCCCAAAGACAAAGTACTTGTCTAAGTATATGCTGCTAAAAACAAGTTCCTTACAAAGTGACTACAACCTTTTGGAACTGTAGAAAAATGAGTGAAGTGAGTTATAAGGTGGTAAAACCAGGGAAAAGGAAACCGGAACTGTTATGCTACATAAATGTTCTAAAACCTTGGAGAGAAACTGAAGTTTGACAATAAGGATAAGACCACTATAGCATGTTCTGAAGTCATAGAAAATAAGACACTGTCTCCAAACCCGGAAGTAAAGGAATTTGTACTTGGGAATAAAGACTCATTTTCAGAGTTGCCTTCCAGAACCAGTTTTATAAAGCACAATTAAAAACTTTGGACGGAGAGAGAGAGTAAATTTGAAATTGTATGAAATACCACACTCCCAATGCCAAGCAGTTAAGAAAGATATGCAGAAAATGTTCAAACTGGGATAATCGATGAATCCTAAAGTGAGTGGAGTACTCACTGTACTAGTCTTCATGCCTGATTGGTCTATAATGTTTTGCAGTGAGTTGAGAAAATTGAATCACACATCTAAATGTGATCCATATTTCATGCCTTGAGTGGACAAATTGATTGAAAAAACTGGGCAAACATAGATTTCTATCCATTTTCAGCCTAATCAAAGATTATAGTCAAATTCCAAAAACCCTAGACATTAAGCAAACAAACGACGTTCTAATCACCAGATTAACTGTTCCATTACAGAGCCCTGTGTTTTGTTCTCCATGGAGTACTGGAAATATTCCAGAGGCTAATGGACAAAATTTAACTGATATGCAGCATACTATTCTTGATGATGATATAATATGTTCTTAATTCTGGGAAAGCAATCTCCCTAAAGTTCAAGCTATTTTGGTTCACTGCACTTGTCGATGCAGTGGTTAGCATCGTCACCTCACAGGAAGAGCTTCTCTGGTTCGATTCTCAGCTGGAGTGCCTTCTGTGCGGAGTCTGCTTGCCCTCCCTGTGTTTGCCTGGGTTTCCTCTGGGTGCTGTGGTTTCCTCCCATATTCCAAAGACATGCTTCTGGAGAGTTTCTCCCCGGGCCTCCGCTGAAAATGGGCTCTGTCCCAGTCGGACTTTCCTGATAAACAAATGTGAAATAAATAAATAAAATCAAGCTGGGTTGATTGCTATCCAAGCTGAATACAAATTAGGCATGACAGAAGCTCTTATTGAACCAATACAGTAGGCCAAAAGGGATAGCGAAACCATAGGCTGAGAAAACTGAAACAGTGCAAAACAACTGCCACACACCAACCACTAAGAAATGGGTCAAGGCTTTTTTAGGCTGGCTAGCTGCTATAGTAAATTTATTCACAATTCTGTTACCAAATGCTTACCCCTTGACTGATCTGACCAAGGGTAAAGCTCCACTGAAGGTTAAATGGAAGGTTGAAGCAAGAACACTTCTTCAGGCAACTAAATGATCTGCTGTATTCAGAACCAATACTAATGACTCCAGACTTTTCTTTGCAATTCTGTGTGCACGCAGATGCCTCTGAGGTAGGTATAGGTTGCAGTCTTCTCAGACTGTGGATGGAGATGAGCTTCTGTTGTATAAGTGGAAAACTCTGCAATGCTAAGAGATGTTATAGAGCTATGTATATATAGAGAGAATACCTTCTCATAAAATGGACCATTAACACATTATAGTGTTATTTATTTGCTGAGGAATTTGTTTTAGTCGCTGACCATGCTCCTGTGCACTGTCTCTTTTGTCTGAAAGAGTGCAACGCAACCCAAAATTTTCTAGATGGCCTTTTACTCTCCAGCCTTATAATTTCAGAATGATAAAATATAATCCAGGCTGAAGCCAATTGAATGAGGATGAGCTGTCTCAGGCTTGCGTATCATAAACTATAGCAGAAGTTCAAGGAGATAGCTGTCCCCAGAGTGAAAATAGCAGACTGTCTTCACTTCCTTGTTATGAAAAAAATTAAAAAACAAATAACTCTAAAACTTAGTGTTACGAAAGGAGATACTGCCAGCCCAGCTGTCTGAAATTTTGTAAATAATTATATGTCATTTGCGAATATCAACATGATTCATATGCTTGTGTTACAAATGTATTAGAACTGTATGTCATATAAGATGGTTTGTGCAGACTTGTGCTGAAGAGATGTTTTGTAAAGTACTGAACTTAGAGGTGTGACCACAGTGTACCCTACTGGATTAGAACAGAAATGTATATACACTATTGTAACTGTTTAGATGTATATATTTTAAAAATGGAAACTGAAACACAGGAAGTTAATTTTAGAAAAAAATAGCTAAAAATGTAAATTACTTTGAGAGCCAGAGACAGGCTGTCTATACTAGGGAGCTCTCTGTGTTATTTTGAAAGAGAAATAATTACTAGGTGTGAGAGTTTTGAGTGTTTTATTGTTTTATGACTTCCAGGATCTGCCTTAGATCTAAGAAGGGCTTTTGTTTATGTATTTTCACAGGTAGATGCTAAATGCTGTTGTTTTTGAGCCTGGGAACTGAAGTCAGATGACAAGAAATGATGTTATCCTGCAAGTATCCCAGCAGTAATATTTGGGATATTAATTTAAGAACTCTCTGAGAGAGAGAGACAATGAACATTTTGTATTTTGTCTTTGACCTGACAAGAAGACCCATTCACCACATCTGCCAGCTTGCTCTGTATGCTCTGTAAGTAAGTCTGGGGAACAGTATATTTTTTTTAGATATAGTCAGGAATATGGTGAAGTATAGTTTAGATGTTTTCTGTATTTATTTGAGACTGTCCTGCAATGTTGTTTTAAATATTTCTTGTGCTTTTGAACTCTGATGCAACTGTGATTATTTACTGAGTATTTTCTTGTTCTTTTATTATTTATTATTAAATGTATTTAAACCTTTCATTGTGGCTGATATTTGTGAGACATATTTAAGTACTTGCATATTTATTTGGTGACACTGTGGGCCACTCCTAATAATCTTGCTCTTGGTCAAACTACCATTTGGGTTAATAGTATCATTACACAGTAAGATTGGACACCCTTTGTTAAGGGCCTTAAAGTAACTAATAGGGACATGGCTGGTGAGAGTGATAACTACCTTATAGTCTCGGCAAAAGGGGGCATAGCTAGTAAACCTGCGCCAGCCTTTCCAAAGTGTGTGTTTGTATATAAATCAAACCTCAAAGAGTGTGTGTCAACTACTTGGGCAGAGACAAGAAGCAATGGTTGAACAGAGAGGGTGCTGGAGGTCTTGGCTTGGCCAGTCAGCTGAGACCTCATCTATAGCTATGCCAGTGGGGACTCTTACTGGGGATCTGGAGACAGAGGAAACCAGCTCTGGACTGACTGTGGTCTGTGTGCCCTTAAGGGAAATTGCACTTGATGCAGAGAGCTGCAGCTGGTAATACTGTGTGTGTACTTGTCATCCTCCCAATGTACATCCCCCACTGGTGCTAGTGGTGAGGTTGAGGTTCCTTGATTACTGGGCCAGTGTTGGGGTGTCACACTTAGAATTATAAGCAACAGTGATAAACAGTCCAAAACTTCAGATGTAAATTATTTTTCTATAAAACCCTGAAGAAATAACTCAAAGTTTAGTTACTATATACATATGTGTGTGCATATGTAGCTGTTTATGCCTTTATTTATGCACATTTGAGTACATATCATATTCTGATTTTTTTTCCATATTCCTAGAGTTCAGCAGGATGGCCAACACTATTGTTGACAGTTCCCCTCACTAGTGGTGAACCTCTTTATTTATAATTAGCTGTATATTAATACATGACATTTATTGGATGGATATGCTGTCAGGTATTAGTCATAACAAGAGTAGCACTTATTTTTTTGTTTCAGTAGAGCTGGATGGACACAGGACTGCTTGTTTATCCTATTACTTCCCGAATTATACCTATTGGCTTGCTGTCTTTATTTTTGTACAATACGTTCCACAGATTTCCAAGCTATAAGAATTGTTCTCAATCTAGGGTTCCTTCTTTTAGTCTTGTCACAGCGTCTAAATACTTCCTCCTCCCAAGGTAATTGACCGCTAGCCTTGTCGGCTCTCATATTAAAGGCTAAGCAAAACAGAATCCGGTCTTTTCAGTATAGTTGTGAACATTTTCATCAAGGGTAAGCTCACCTGACAGTTTTTCTCTTGCATTCTCTCACTCAAGGTCCAGGTTCTTCTTCTTCCATCCACCCTCACTACATTCGGGGTCTCTCCACTCCTCTACCCTACCCCCATTCCCACCCACCCCCACTTTCATTACATTTATACTTACTGTAACTCCTCCCCTTCCTATTGGAAATCCAGTAAAAAACCCTCATAGTAACTCCTCCTTCTCCTCCTTGACAACCAGTAAAAAGCCCACATAACACTAACAATCCTCCCCTGCTCCACCCCCTAGATTCCTCAGCACACCAGAAACATCAATTACTTTCCTATTTTCCTATATAGTACTAATCCAACACCTATCTATTATTTCTATATCTTCTCACTACATATGTCCAACACCAAATGGCTCACTATCCTCTTAATCACCCTCACCACTGCTCTCTTCATTTTATCCAATGCTACATCCTCCCACACCCTCTTACATATACTACCTCCAAAATCTTCAACCCTAACTACTGATATAATAAGAGAAATAGCTACTCTAACATCTCATCCTCCTCATTGGTATGCAGTACCCTGCATCTAACCAAAGTAAAACTCTCCCCCACTAATACTAAATTTAAGTTGGCTCTGTACTTCTTACTTAGATCCCCTTTAAGAATCCAGCAAATATATACAGTACTACATAATCTCCTAGAATTATCTCAGTGTGGAGATATTCTTTCCAACCCTGGTCCCAACAACCTACCATCATCCACCCAACCTCCCACAAATCTATAACAACAATAAATGCACATAGTATCTGTAACAAAATTACTAAATTCCAAGCCTGGCTATCTCAATACACCCCAGATATTGTGGCAGTAAAAGCTACTTAGTTAAAACCACATATATCAGACACTGAAGTTCTCCCACCAGGTTGCAGTATCCATCGCAACAATAGACTCCACAAAAAAGGAGGGGCCGTAGCATTAATTTATCATGACTCCTTTATAATTACAGTCTGTCAGAAACCAGTTCCTACTTTTGGCAACATTGAATTACTATTTACATCCCTTCACTGGTAATAAATAATTATGTATTGCCGTACTGTATATCCCCAGGACAGAATATATCCCTATCTTGGGAAAACCACAGTATTTCTTATGAAACTATCATTCTTGGTGACACAAACATTAATTGGCAAAACTTCATCTCCAACTCCCCTACAAATAGTATTAACCTGCACAGTTTTACACAGCTTATTACAAGTCTTACACGTGCTCCAACTACCCAAACAGAATCAACCGTAGACTGGATCCTAGTTACTCACCCTCATAAATACTGGAACAGTGCTACCCTCCCTAACCCCTTAAGTGACCACCTGCCAGCATTTACCCATACAACCCACATTCAAATTCCCAGAACACACTCCTAGAGAACATCCAGAAACCTTGCCAACTTCATTCTGTATGTCTACATTTCTCATCCATTTATTTTGTATAGTAATTTTGTATAGTTAATATGCCTGCATGTTTGCAATTAAGATGTGTATATCACCAGTCTGTCTATTCATATTGAAAAGGTCTTTGTTACATTTTAATTGTATGGCATTCCTCACTATGCAAGATAGCAAGGCTGTTCCTTCCCATTCTGTTATTATGCAGTGTGGCACACCCTTCATATCATATGAGAAACTATTATCGAAAAAGATTTTTGTAGTCAGGCAGCCCATTCCTTTGGAAAGGAGATTCCCTTTATCCCTTTTCTCTTCAACATCTGAAATGGTGAGGTGCAGCAGTGTAAAAATACTAGAGAAACACCTTTGTTCTTCCTCTTTTTTTCCTTGATTGTTTTGTTGATTACTTCAGATCCCATATGGGGAATGCACCTGGAACCTAAAGATGCAAGGCTTGAGGCCTGTTCCTCATCCCAAAGTGACTACAGATCTAAAGGAAAAAGGTTAAATGTGGAGATGTCTTTGAAGGTATTCACAAATAATTTGCATTTGGGGGATTCGTCAGAATGTTTCAGACAATACCACTAGTATATTTTTCTGTGGACTGGAGTTGGGACTCCTGTATGCATTTCTTCCCATCTCTCTAGTTCACAGTGTTCTTATCAAAGTGTTGAAAGAGGGAGGAGGGGCTTGTATGGTTTGGATGGATTTGTTTCTAGTTAGCATCATTTAACTTTCATTGAGGATCCCATACATAAGACACCACTGCTTAGCTCTAAAACAACTGGACTGAACTGCAACAAACCCTAACCTTCTCAATTATTCACTGCATACAACTTAATCTACAAATCAGATAAATGCCTCAGAAATCAGCAACATCATTCATCACTGTTTTACATATAGAACCCTTTGCTCCACGGACATACACCTATTACTAGTCGCATCATGTAATAATTATTCAGGTGACTTTCTCTACTCCCTTATGTATCTAGAATCTGGGACTCCATCCCACTCACCCTAAAACAAGCCTATAACATCATGACATTAAACAGCTTAAACAACATCTGGTGGAAACATGGCCAAGTTTGTGTCATTTACCAGGGTAATACTTCAACTCCTAAATACCCACTAAACTTGTTCTAAATACTATAAATATCCAACCACACTTAATAATTCTTCTTGATGTTATTTAATCTATCCTGTTCTGGCCATCTACCCTTTTCCTATGAATCCTCTCCAGCTACCTCTCCCATACCTTTTCTCTAAACCCCGCCATTAAACTATTTCTCCCATACTCTTCATCAGACTTACTCACTATGTTCTTCTGGCTTTCAACTGAAAGTATCTGTCTCTGTTTACTGCGTTCCTACTGTACTTCACAATCTACTGCTTGTCACCACTCTTCTGTACATTTAAACTACTCTTTGTATAGCTCTTACCCCACCTACAGCAGCCAAATCATTCATCTGTGAATACTGTGTATAAGCCTAAACCTAGAACCCAGTGTTAATAAGTACTGTAGTTGCTCTCCTTTTCATTGCTCACCCTTCTCACTCTTGTTGCTGATTTAATGTCTATAGCCATATCTGACATGAAAACAGAAAATAATACATGTATGTACTGCAATAGCTTACTGCTGTTAACGTTCCAGGTATTTTTACTTATTTTCTCTTTTGATTTAATAGTTAGGGTTACATATTCATTGGTAAAACATGCACTTTTTGTCTTCTAACCATTAATTGATAGTTTTGTATTGTTTTTATTAGTCTTGTACTCTTCTTTCTTACTGTACCCGTTTTGTGAACTTAATGTTTTTTTGTATGTAGCTTTTCTCCCCGGGCCCACCTTGAAAAGGGGCCTTATGCCTAGTTGGAATATCCCAGTAAACAATTGCTAGTAAGTAGTAAATAACACACAAATAAATAATCTTTTTAATCCTAATAGTGCTGACATCTCTGATATTATATATATTTTTAATAAATCCAGAAAAGCAACCGCTAGGAAATCTTGCTTATTATGATGTAAAGGATTCTGCTGTTTGTTTGTGCCAGGTTAGCATTTTTCTCCATTACAAATAAAATTTCTGCTTTATTTTTCTCATCTTTTCTGACAAAAGTTGGATTACTTCTTGGTGATGTTTCACTGTTTGACTCTGTTTTCCAAGAGATCCTCTGCTATTATTTTTATCTCTGGCAGAACTGTCCTTGTTTTTTTCTCCACCTTAGTTTTCCCAAGGAGGAATGTGATTCTTTTTGGGATTTGATTTTTGTTTTGGATGCGTTTACTGAACAATATTTGAAACAGTTGATTCATTTCCTTTAAAATTTCTATGCTGGAAAACAGCGTTGCTGGTGGGTTTCTGTTTAGCTAGGAGAGTTTCTAAGCTACGGGTTCTTATTGCTTGCAAACCTTGTACATTTCACTCTAAAAGCAGGGTTTTCACTTTCCTTTGATTCATCTTTTTGTCTAAGTTTACATTGGATATTGCTATGAATCAAAAGATTCAGTTGTTTTCCTGTTACCCACACATTGAGTATGCGTGAGTGAGAAGATCTTGCACATTATGGACCCACATAGATAGATACAGGTGCAAATTTGTAATACAAAACTTTCAAAAAGTATGAACAACTTTTTTTGTTTCTTTAGCTCAAAATAGGCTTAGTACACTAGATTCTATAAAGATACTGCTGTTACTTTTTTTTGAGACAGGTCAAAAATCATTCTATGGGAGCTGCTCAGATTTTAGCAGCTTTAAGGAAGTTTGTACAGCTGATATTTATGAAGCTTTGACTTGGTCTTCTATCCACATTTCATTAGACATTTAAGTTGGATCTCCATTCTAAGGCTAGAAAAGGTTTTGCTACCACAGTTGCAAAGGGTAGGCTAGCAGGTACTTTCTCCTCATTGTGCCATTCATAACCTGTGAATCTTCCCAGTGCTAACAACTTCCCAGAAAGGAAGTGAGTACTATAGTACATCCTGGCTGCATAGTGTAGTGGAATAGAGCCCTGAGTATGATCCCAAAGACTTGTGTTTGAGTATCGCCATAGGTGCTTGAGTAGCTGGGCAGGGATTGAGTGCGAGTAGCGTGTACCTTGCCCATCCCAAGTGGAGGGTAATGGCCCAATCTGCTGTACTGTCTGATTCCTCTGAAGAGGGGACAATGGCGTGTAGCATTTGGACTGGAGATGCATGCCAAGCTGCCGTGTCAGTAATCCTCCGCACCCTTCTACCCGGAGAAGGTGTGAATGGAATCACTTGCATCATGCTGTAGAAGGGAAGAATTGCATGGCTGCTGATTTTAATGCCTGCATAGGTCAGACTTCAAGGGGTGACGTATTAGGGCTACATGAAAACCCCAGATAGGTGCCTAAATTGTGTCCCTTCTTGGTTGACTGCCATTCCTGGTGAAGGGGGAAACAAATGGGCCAAGTGCTTGAATGGGGGGGGTGGCCAATGGTCAGCAGGCTGTGGAGAAGAAACAAGAGTTAGTAGGGCATATAGAATATTGCATGATTGTGATTAGAGAAGGTTAGACAAGATTGGGAAAGGAGATAGGAAAGGCAGTTTGCAAAGGAACAATGCGATTTGTGTATGGAAGTATTTGAATAGTTGTAATCCAAATAGACCCCGGAGGATTGTTTCTCTGGTAGATAGCAAGTGTTGGAGGTGTGATGAGGATAACTGGCAACATGTTTTGGTGATGTAATGAGTTAGCAGTTTTTAAAAATTCCCTTCTGAGTACTTTGACAGAGATGTTGGGTGGAACAAATGATTGTAGATAATGAAAATATTCTTTTAAATTGAGATACATGGCCTGACCTGCCTAGACGTGGTAAGATATTACGTTTTAGTTTTACTGGCTAACAAAAAAGCAATTATTCGAAAATTAAATAAAAATCTATTCCTAGTGCGGATGAAGCACTGGATATTGTAAAGTAGATAAATTAAGAGGGAAGGAGCAAATTTCATAGAAATAAATGGAATTTGTGAAAAGTGCATGCAGAATAGTATTTAGAAGGGGGTTAAGGAATGCAGAAATTCTGCATCTACTATATTAGAGTGAAAGAAAATTGTTAAAACGGTAAAACATATATAATATTAACTGTAGTCACAGATACAAATGGTAGAATTACATTTGGTAGAAATAATAATCAAAATCACTTAGTAGAAAATTAATGTGGTAAAATCTTATTTGGTCTAAAACTAGACCAAATGCTGGGTATTTCTACTACAGCTTTAAAATATACCTTTCCAAAACACACAAGGGAGAAAAATATTACAAGGATTTTTTGCACGGGGTAAGCTCCTCTACACCCCTCTATATGGGAGGTAAGCCCCCCCCAACTTACCAACTCCATGGTTGCACTAACTGAGAGAAGGGAAAAATCTTCCAAAACAATGGAATCACTTCCAGTACACACTTATTGCGCTAGCAGTGATTTCCCACAGAAAGCAATGATCCCAGATCCTTATACTAGCATTATGTACTGACTGTAGCCATTACAAATAATGACATTGCTAAAGTCATAAATCACAGAGAAGAAAAAGGTCAGAAACAACAGTACACATTATGCAAAAATCAGTTAACTAATTTCTCAAAACTCAGCCTGAAAAAAACATTGCGTGCATGAGACTAAATATGATTCTACTAGATAAATTGTCTATCACATGTGCTTTCTATTAATATTTTCTACCTAATGTGATTTTTTTTCAGCTGATAGTTCTACCAAACATATTGTAACTGTGTGTGTGTGATATATTTATTTTATTTATGTATCTTTGACCAGGAAAGTACAACTAAGCAAAGCCCAGTTTTAGCAGAGGCCATTGGGGAAAAGTTCCAAGCGATATATATTTAAGATACTCATGACAAAACAAATTGTGTACAGAGGTATAATACATAGTTATTAAGACACCTAGATACAAACATATAATTAGTCTGTATTGACATTGTGCAAAGGTAAAACAAGTATTTCTTTTCTGACATTGTACAGTGACATTGTAAGTGATATTAAAATATAATATATGTTGCATGAACAATAACAATGGAAACTTGTTATAGTTTGTTTTCTTTTCCATTAATGGTTGTAAACCCATGTACAGCTTAATCATAATGATTTAATAAAGATGTTAAAATAATACTTACTTGCTGCCCATCAGTAGTGTATAAAGTTAGACATGACTTTGATCCAGGTTTAATTAGTAGCTTTTATACTGCATGGACCTTGGGAGGGATGGCAGTGAGTGGCTAATGCCAGCTAACCCATCTTAGGAGGAGGGGGAAGTATACCACTGTACCATTGACCTCAACTGCAAAACTAAGGTACTGAAGGGATTAGTCTTTGGGTGGGTGATTTGTGCCACATATAAGCTAGGAAGTGGTTGGGGAGTAGGTTAAGATCTATCACAAGGAAGAACCTTAGTTAGGGTTGTGTAGGAAAGGAGCAGACCGTCACATGAATGACGGCCTGTGTGTCCAATGGCCCCCAAATGAAATGTAGGCACATAAAAAATGCAAAGTGCTGACAAGTAAAAAAAAAAAAAAAAAAAAAAAGACCCAAACTGCAGGAGAAGAACAAAACTCTAGCATTGCTCTTCACGTTTAAATTTGGGGGGGGGGGGCACCTGCACCCCCATTTTTGTGGGGCAAGCCTCCTACACCCCTGAAGTTATACATAAAAACTGCAAGATCGCCATACCTTGGTGAAAAAGAAATATTACGAGAAATAACCACCTAAGACTTAGTGTATGTTAAGTCCATTTTTTCATCCTTGCTCTAGCAGGTCCTGACATTTGGAATGGTTACTGTGCCCAGCTCTTGCATTGGTCAGGCAACAAATGTGCTAATTGGCTCTCAACCTGGTTAGTGAACAAATGGGTTTTTAGTGCTTTCACCTTAACTGGGTAACAAAAGTCCTGCTCTCACCTAGGTTGGAGGAATAAATGGGTCAATGTGGTGCTGGGGTAGATGCTTGAAGGCAGAGGGTGAGGACAAAATATTGTACAAAGCTTGTATTTACAATAACTGTAAATGGTTGATTTTCTTTCTGTGTTTTCATTGTTAGAGCCCTCCCTCTTGCTGTCTGTTTTGCTTTATATTTTTATCTGATTTCTTTTTGCACTTTTATTGCGATGTGTTCTAACATAAGTGATTGGAGAGTATGTTGTATGGGTATTGACATGATTTACAGTTTGACTCACCTTTTGTTAGAAGGAGGTAAGGAGTGGAGATTAATGTTTATTGTTGAAAACAGTGTGAAAATCTGGGTAATATCATTCCACTTGAAATGTGGTAGGCTTTCATTAATCAGGACTGCTGTTTTTCAGATAGTCTTTTGCCTGCTAAAGATGTGTTTATAGGTGAGAAGTTACTACAGTCACACTACAGAACTAGTACCAGACTTTGAGTTGTTCAGTATGCACAATCCTTTTTTTTTTATTTTTTTTTATTTTTGGCAGTGTATCACAGTTTATTTTTACACTTTTGGAGAGAGTTTATAACTTATGCCTAGTGCTCTCTGTTACTATGCTGTAGTGGTTCTCTCTCTCTCGTAGCTTCTATATAATGAAAGGCAGCATAAAATCTGCTACTGTTTAAAAGACTGAGATAAGAGAGTAGACTTCAAGGATTAAAACCAAAGGTGGTATATTACTGATGAGATGTTAAACCAAGGTTCCGTCTACCTGAGTAATTGGTAACTCAGTTGGATGTAAAAGGTCCTATAGCACTTATCAAAAAAAAAAAGTAAGGGAAGTTCCCTGGTGCACTGCCCAATTTTCCCCTACTCTGCATGAATTGTCTCTGAAAAGAGGGCACTGGTTTAGTTGGAATAACCTGGTCAACAGACAGTAAATAAATAAAACTCCATCTACTGTTATCGTTTTAGATTTTTGATGCTGATCATGTTAAATGAAACCCAGATTGCAGACTTTTTAAATTGTATGGTATTTTGAGGCAAGAGAGCAGTGAGGCTATTAGAGCTGCTACTTCAGTTAGCTTATGGGCTAAGGTGATTCTTTTTGTGGAGTTTGCATGTTCTGAGTTTGCACATGTTTACACTAAGGTCTCCAGTTTCTCCACAGATTCCTTAAGTGCTGAATTGATTAAGTGTGTGTGTGTTCCTTGTAAAGAAGTTGCACGTCATCCAGGAGTGGTTCTTAACTTCTGTCCTTTCCTTCTTGGAAAAGGCTCTTTCCAGCTTTGATCCTGAACTGGATAAAGCAAGTTAGAAAAAAAATGGATGGATTGTGTTTTAAAAATGTAAGGCATTTTTGCATACAAAATGATTTTAACATTCAATATTTGGATTTTTCTCCTTAGGAGAGAACGTGATAAAACAGGCTTTTCATTTTACTTAGACAATGACTCATCAGGCACAAAGGTAGATCGAGCTGGGAAAGGACTCCTTCAGGTCTGGAAGAGACAGATACAGCAGTTTAACAGAGTAAGCCCAGAAATTGCTAATGCCATTGCATCAGTGTATGCCTCTCCACGACTTCTCATAAAGGTAGGAAGTTATTCTTGTGGATTCCTTTAAAGACTACTCTTTGTCATGTTTTACTTCTCTCTCCCTTTTTTTGTCTTGTATTACAGGGATGCAGCTGTATTATGTATCTGTGGGTTCATTATTTTATTATTTGCATCTAGTCTTTTGTGCTTGGTTTGTGTTTTATGTTAGCCAATCCTTACATACTTGCCAAGCTATTATGGGCTGTTTTCTTCCTTTAGTTTAAAATTGAATTTGTTGAAAACATGTTCCTGTCCTGAATCCTTCCTAAAATAACTGCATTACCCTTCTGTATGCACACTCCTCAGTCTCCAGACATAGTTATGCTAACATTTGAATACCATGAATGCATGCACATCTGTTACTGCATTACACATTTCATTTCTTTGCAAATTCTTGTACGAAAAATAAAACAAATTATCTTACATCTCCAGTGTGAAAACATGTGCTATTAAATTGCTAAACACCAAGTTAGTTTTAAAATAGCTCCAGGACACACACGTATCTTTAAGCTTTCTTTTTTCCATGAAGTAATTTGGGAAGCATACACTAGTGTTTCTCAGTAGAGACATGAGTGGGCCTTTTAAGATAACAAGTCCGTTTCTGAATGTAGTCAACATTTATTATGCAAGCAGTTTGCCTGGAAGGAGCTATGTTAGAGAAATAATCAGTACAATTACTATAAATGTAATTAAGCAGGGAGGCATTGCTTAATATTAGGATCTTATTGACTCTGTTTTGTCTAGCATAACCTTGTTATTGAAAGATGCAGAAATATCACCCCTCCACGCCACTCAACCAGGCACACGCACACAGACAGACCCCCCACACACACACACACACACACACACACACACACACACACACACACACACACACAGGTTTAAGGGAAGGGTAGACTGTCTCTATCTTCCAAATTGTGCATCTGGTGAAAAATTTGTTGTGCAAGTAAAACATATTTGTGCCAGTTAGTGGTAGAAAATATCTTATATTATCTCATCTGCACACTTCAAATCATGGGATGTTAGCCACTAGGTGGGTCCGTTTGGACAACTTGTCGCTTTACCAAGTGCTGGAGCGTCTTCTTTACTCCAGTCATGTGCAATCCCCTAAGTCCCCTCAGATCTCATTTTGCACCTCAGCAACTGTCATTAACATTCCGATAGGTTTTCACTTACAATCTGTATTTTTGGCTTCTTTAGCCATTTTACTGGTAACTAATTTTTCTCTTGGTATTCCTTCTCCTTCCTCATTGAGGATGTTTAGCAATTTATCAAAAAAAAACACACATTTAATTCTCCTCTCTGCTCCCTTGACTAGGTACAGAGGTCTAGTTGCTTCACTGAACTTTAGCGTCTTTAGAGAGATAGATTTACAGTTTATATTTTTGTCAGTTCTTGATTTGGTTTAGTGTCAGTTTGTTCACTGCTGATTTTCTTGAGAGTTGCCTTCAGCAGTAATGGACAAGGACAACCTAAAGGGTCACCTCTGTGGTTATAAAATCCCACTCCAGAATGTATCTAACCTCTGTACAGTATGCCTGGGATTGGAGCATCTACAGGCCATCTGAGACATTTGCAAAGACTTCGGCCTGTGAGCTCTGCAAGTACAGAAAAATAAACTTGTCTTAAAGGGTTTACTCTCTGTCTTCTTTCATGAACCTGTTTAAAGACAAACACCAGAGCAAGTAAAAAGAAGAAGAGGAAGAAAAAATACTGAAAGATAAAGACAAGGAATAGAAAGAGAAAGCCAGAAGGCCACCAGCTTCAACGTTCTCTATCCACCAAAGTTCCTCGAATGGGCCATTTACAGGTGGCTTCTACCCTGGCTATTTTGGTGGCATCCTTGTCTCTGATGCAGAGACCTTCTTTCATTGGGATCATAGTCATTACAGCTTGCTCAAAAAGGATAGTGAGTACCTGATCTTCTGAAAGAGAGCTTTATAGGTTCCTCCCTTCTCATCCCCCCCCCCCCCCACACACACACACACACTTCTTCCTTTAGTCTGTGCAGAGCTCCTGTGATTTTGGCTGGAAGAAGATGAAGAGAGCTTTTCTAAAGACTTGTTTTGAAAATGATGTCATCCCATCCCCCTCTGTATCTAGAATGGATTGGATTGGTGCTGCATGTCCCTCAGGCAAGCTCCTTCCCCAGTACATGTCTCAGTACCAGAGTTTTTGGAGCTGTTGTCCTTCCTGAAGATTCCAACTTTGGTGCTGGCTGGCTTGGATCCGTTGGTACTGGTACTGACTGTGATTTTTCCAACTCTCAACTCTGATGGCACTGGAATTGGAGTCTTAACACAAGACCTTTGACACCAGATCTTTGGCATTATCTTCGGCGCCAGCTCATTCAGTAACCTTTTCTGTACTGGAGTCCTCAGCATTTGAGGTGTTGGTTCTGATCCCTGTTTTGGAGCCATTTGGTCTGTTTGCATCAATACCACCATCCTTGGTAACTTTGGTTCCCACTTCTTTGGGGACAGATATTGTTCCAGCTAAGCGATTTCTGATACTGATGAAGTTGGCATCAGTTTTTGAGTTCATCAGGAGGATGATAGACTACTTCTTTACATAAATCTGGGATGCTTCAGTGAGTTTAGCCCTACCCTTGAGCACCCTTCAGTTTGTGGCGTTTACTTCTCACCACCACTCTTCCCAGGGAAGGAGCAGACCTGAAGGTCTTACTCAACCTCCCATAAGGTTCATCCCGAGTTTCCCGGTAATTTGGATGATCTCCCCACCAAGGGAGCATATGTGCAAAAAGGACTTGTTGAATCCGTGGAGTCCCATATCCCTGACCTTGATGAAAAAGAAGGGCCCCCACAGTCCTCTCCCAAGAATCTACATTTAGCAGAATTTGGGGATTAATGTAGCAGTAGGTTTCTAGTGATATGTTATCTAATCCACATAACACGTTTCCAAAGAAGCATTGTGAAAACCTGCCCTGGACTCTTTGTGGAAACCTGCCTCGTCTGAAAATCCGAGACAGCTCGTATCTTAGGTGACAGCTTTGCTAACCATATCCAGCCCCTCCATGAGGTTAATACATAACAGCCAACTTGAGCGGTTAGATTAGCAGGAACTAGCATTACCATGAGGTACCATGCCTGACTGTCACTCAATGATTTTGCAGACACCCTCAAGGCTTCCTTTGTAATTCTCCCTTCAATGGGTCCTCACTATTATGTCCCAAGGTTAAGGAAATATTTCTGAAGGGAAAACAGGAAGACTAGAAATTGTCTGCCTTGGGAGTCCACCTTGAGACTTTCCAAACATTCTTCTTCAGGAATCAGAGTCTAAAACACACTGGTCTAGGAATTCCCAGGCATCCCACTTATGACTTTTCCTCAGACAAGGGCAACCGAGACAGAGGAGGCCCTTTTAACAGATGCCACCCCAGGAGCAGAGGAGGTCCACAGAAATACGGTATTCAGGGGTCCTTTCTCTGGGAAGTAACCTCAGCATCCCTAGAAGGGTGCCAGTTATCTATTCAACCAGATGCATGGAGGTCCATCACGCAGGACAACTGGGTGAAGAGCATAATATCCAGAGGATATGTCACTGCATTCTCTTCAACCCCAAAAATGCACCACTGCCCTTCCAGGCATACCATCCTAATACAAAAAGACAGTGACAGATTTTCAGTCTCCTACAAAAATGAGCCTTCCAGGAAGTCTCACCAGGCCAGAGGATCTCATCTATTACAGATTATTTTACTTATAAAAAGTCAAAGGATCTTAGGCCTATTCTAGAACAAAATGGCTTAAATCACAGTGTAAAGAAGTCACAGTTCTAGATGGTCGCTGAGCAAGTTGTTCTCCCTTCCCAACAAGAGAATGACTGTATATGCTCCATAAATCTTCAGGAT